>NC_142008.1:119104697-119233852 GCF_049901715.1 Pseudonaja textilis | reverse complement strand
CGGGAAACACAACCAACATGCAGACGCAAACAAACAAAAATCCAGGACGGGAGGGGGAGCACCTAAACACCAGCCAAGAAGGGATAACATACCCCGAAAATCAAAACAGGCAACCCCAACAGGAAAGAAACCAAGAATACTCACCAGCCGAAGCACGGGGAAATGACCAGCCCGAAGCCTCGCCTGGAAGGAACAGCCAAGCCAGCTCACCCAGCCCAGAAAAACCGAGCGAGAGCAGCGGAGGCCGTAGCTCGACCAGCCCGAGTAGACCGGGAGGGAGCTACAGTGAAAGGCCCGGCTCACGCTTCCAGGCGGTTCCATCAATGAGGCAGGGAGCAACACAGAACCCATCTCAACGGCTCAAAGACCAGGCACCAACTAACCTGCGCAGGTCCAGTAGACAGATACGGAGCCCTGCCTACCTACAGGACTACGTTACGTAGGACCATACCAAGAGGGGAGGGGTGTTTTGTATTGCCACATTAGCATTCTTGTAACCCCTCGTCCTGATTGGCCGGGATGCATGGCGCTCGGATTGGCTGAGTGAGCCGCAGCGATTGGCCCATTGAGAATCACCCGCGATTGGTGGAAACCGATCGCGGGTGATTCAAAGTGGTGTCATTGGCCACAGCTGGCTCGGCAACTTCAATATAAGCCACCACCGATCCAAGGGAAAGCCAATCCGATTCCAGAACTCAATAAAGAGCTTAAAAGAGTCACTGAGTCTCGCGCCTCCTTTTTCAGGAGATTGGCGAACACAACAGGGCCCATAAACTGACTTTGCTGTTGCTGGATTCATTATCAACATAGATTGGAATAGGCAGAAAGCCAGAAAAGGACTGGACTGGCTTGTTCATTATGGCTCTTCCAACAACTCTTACTCTCCAACAATCCAAGAATAATTTATCTCCTCCAAGGACAGTTTCAACTTCTGCCTGCAAATGGATAAAAAGCCAAAGACACACCAGCTTATTACTGTGCAAGAGACACAGTGAAAGAACTTTATCCAACTTTATACGAACAATCTTCACTATTTTGATAAATGTTCTCAAGAAGAGGGCACTAGAGAATCACTAAATGAATTACCTGGTATTTGGAAAAAGCTCACCAAAGAGATGTTAAAAATAAGAAGAGGTAAACCACAAAAAGTTATTAATAATTAGTTATTATGGCTTTCCTTTAGTGGCCTCCAACTAGCCTTCTACGGTTTCTTGGAAAGTCTTCCTTCTCCAGTAGAAAGAAGATCTTTCAGGACATTTCCTTTTCCAGTAGAAGATAGTATATCAAAATGCATTCTTTTTCTTCTTCAAGATTTCATGGAAGGGACCTTGGAGGTCTTCTAGTCCAATCCCCTGCTGAGGCCCCCTGCTGCACCAACCCCCTGCCATACCAATTCAGACAAATGGTTGTCTAAACTTCTCTTTTAAAACCAGTGATGGAGTACCCACAACTTCAGAAGGTAAGTCATTCCATCTCTGGGTTTTATTCTTTAATTTCTTTAGAACTTTGGGGAAAGGGGGTAAACAAATATTTGAGATTAAAATTCAGGGAGAGAATACAAGTTGAAATTCTGTGTAGTTAAGATAGCACTAACCATTTTACAACCTCTTTTCCAACTTTTTCCACTAGGCACCAGTCCTTTCACTCATTCTTCTACCATTCATTCTACTTAAAAATCATTTAGTTCTTCCTTAAAAAAAAATCCCAACACAAACACTGGCCCTTCACTGATATAGGTAGAACTCAAATTATGACCATAATTGGTACCCATATTTATCTTGCAAAGCAAGGTGGTTCTCATTGTGCCTGGTTTACAAATCACCCCCCCCCCCAAGTTTCTTAAGCAAAACATGGCAGTTGTTAAGTGAATCATGTGGTTGTTAAACAAATCCAGCTTCTGATCTTGCTTGTAAGAAGCCAGTGGGAATATTGTAAATGTTAATCATCATAAATTCATGTTAGCTAGCAAGCAACAGCAATAGCACTTAGGCTTATATATTGCTTCACATTGCTTTTACAGACCTCTCTAAGTGATTTCAGAGTCAGCATATTGCCCTCAACAATCTGGGTCCTCATTTTACCTACCTCGGAAAGGATGGAAGGCTAAGTCAAACTTGAGCCAGGTGAGAGTTGAACTGCCAAATTGCAGGCAGCCAGCAGTCAGGAGAAGTAGCCTGAAGTACTGCATTTTAACCACTGCATTACTGTGGCTCATTTTGATCATGAGGCCATGGGGATGCTGCAATGGTCATAAATTTAAAGACCAGTTCATAAGTCATCTTTTTCATTGTCATTGTAACTTCAGCCGGATACTAAACACATTGTTTTAAGTCAAGGACTACTTGCATAGCAGCTCTTCTGGATGTCATCTCATATAGATATTTTCCCCACATTTTTTAAAATAAAGTTTTATTAATTTTCTACTATTACATTTAATTTTTATTTAATAAACATTATTTGTCTGGGTTATTTTGTTTGCTTAACAATACAAATTATATTATGAACTGTGGTGGTGCAGTGGTTAGAATGCCGGCTGAATGCAATTTGGCAGTTCAAATCTCACCAGGCTCATGGTTGATTCAGCCTTCCATTCTTCAGAGGTAGGTAAAATGAGGACCCAGATTGTTGGGGGGCAATAGACTGACTCTGTGAACTGCTTAGAGAAGGTTGTATAGCACTGTGAAGCAGTACATAAGTCTTAAGTGCTATTGGTATATTCCTCATCTTTATTCCTTTACTCCTTTTTTCCAACCATTGATAAATTCCATGTTTGATAGTATTCTGTACCTTCTTTCTATTTAGTCTTGAATGTAAATCTGTCCATTTCTGCACAGTCCAATATCTTCTTAATTACCTCTTCATGTAGTGGTATTTCTTCACTTTTCCAATGCTGAGCAAATACAATCCTCACTGCTGTTAATACATGCAATATTAAATATACACTTTGTTTATCAATTTTTTCTGGTGCTATATCTTTTTTTTTTTAAATATAGTTTATTAATTTTTACAATTAAAACCAGTCACAATACATACACAAATAAGCAAAAGAAAGAAAGAAAGAAAAGAAAGGAAAGAGAAGAGGAAGAGAGGGAAAGAATTTTAAGAAAAGAAAGAAAGAAAGAGGTTGCAGGATTAAAAGTATTCTTATTTTAACAGTTTGCAAGATCTTCTTTTGTTTTCATCACCTTAACTTGTATCATATAACCACACCTGTTTTTAACTTATATCCCTACCTCGTTGTTATGTATTGATACTTTTCTTTTATGCCTTATAATATATTATTTATCTTTGGTCAATCCAATTATACCAACAATTCCAGCTGTCATAGTATAGTGAAGTGTCTTTGTTTTTAGCGCCAAAGTCAATTTATCCATTTCTGCACATTTTGAGATTTTTTCAATAATCATTTCTTCTGATGGAATTTGGTGTTGTTTCCAATGTTGAGCGAAGGCTAATCTGGCCGCTGTTAAAATGTGTATTGTTATGTATTTGGTTTTTTGGAAATTTGCTTATCAAAAATCCCTAGTAGGAAGGACTCTGGTTTGTATTCGATCTGCTCTTTGGTGATTTCTTCCAACCAAGTTTTGATTTTCTTCCAATACTTTTGGGTTTCTGCACAGGACCACCACATATGGAAAAAGGTTCCTTCTTTTTTCCTACACTTCCAGCAATGCGGACTCATGTTGGGGTGCATCTTCGCTAACCTCGAAGGGGAGATGCCATCTATAAAACATTTTATAAAGATTTTCCTTGTATGCTGCCGATTTGGTAATCTTATTGTTTCTGCCCCAAACTTTCTCCCATTCTGCTAATGTGATGCTGCGCCCTACGTTCTTACTCCAAGCAATCATATTTCCTTTTACGATTTCTTCTTCTAGTTCTGTTTCTAATAAGTAGTTATAAAATTTTGTTATGTTTTTTTTATTTGATCCTAATAAAATTTTATCTAACTGTTGCAGTTTGTTATTAATTCAATTCTTTTTGTCTTGTTTATATCTGCTTTGAATCTGAAGATAAACCCATTGATCAATTTTATGTCCTTGCTCTTGAAGATCCAGCCTCGGTTTCAAATTTCCTTGTGGGTCTAATAAGTCTTTGTATTTAATCATTTTGGTAAGCTCCAAATTGTTTGGGTGAATCATTGCCTCCATTGTTGAAATCCATACTGGTACTTTTGTATAATGTTTTTTCCTTATTTTCCTCCAAATTGTTAATAGTGCGTCTCTAATTAAATGTCTATGGAAATATTTTTGACTGGTTTTCCCTACGTCCCATAGAAAGGCGTGCCACCCCTTTGTAAATCATGGCCTTCTAGAAATAGTATTCTTTTATTGGTTAAATTCACCCAATCCTTCAACCAAACTAATGAGGTGGCCATATGGTATAACTCCCAGTTTGGAAATGCTAACACTCCCTGCTCTTCATATCCTGCATTGCTTTTACATTTATTCTGGGTTTTTTCCTTGCCAAATAAATTTCAGGGTTGTTCTATTGAGTTCTTCAAAAAACTTTTTATGTAATTTAATTGGGATCGTTTGGAATAAATACAAAAATTTAGGGAGAATGTTCATTTTAATAGTAGCACTGGCCTAGTAGTGAAATTTGAAGTTTCCCCCACGATTCTAAATCTTTCTTTACCTGATGTATCAGTTTATCATAATTGTTTTCTTTAAGTGTCTTACAGTGTGGGGTTAGCCAAATTCCTAAGTATTTCACTTTCTTTGTCACTTGTATCTGCATTATTTCTTCTAGTTCTATTTTCTGTTTTTCTGTTAGGTTTTTGGTCATTAATTTGGTTTTTTTTTTTGTTTATTTTAAGTCCCGCTACTGCTCCAAATTTCTCTAATTCACTCATCAATTTTGGTCCCCTGTCTTTTGGTTCTTCAAGAAAGAAAATCATGTCGTCCGCAAACGCTTGCAATTTATATTCCTCTTTCTTAACTGTTAATCCCTTTATATCTGAATTCCGCCTAATTCGTGTTAATAATGTCTCTAATGCTAATATGAAGAGCAGGGGAGAGAGTGGGCAACCCTGTCTCACTCCTTTTCTATCTTTATTGGGCGGTGCATTCCCCATTCACTATTATATTAGCTTGTTGTGTGTCATATATAGTTGTTATAATATTTTCAAATTTGGTACCCAGATTCAAATTATAAATTTTTGAATTAAAAATTGCCAATTCAAATTATCGAAAAGCTTTTTCTGCATCTAGAAACATGAGTGCTACTTGTCTCTCTGGGTGGGCTTCATAAAATTCTAGTACGTCTAATACTATTCTTAGATTATTCTTTATTTGCCTAGTTGGAAGGAATCCATTTTGATCTTCATGTATATACAAGTTTAGCAATCTTTTTAATCTGTTTGCTATAATAGAAGTGAATATTTTATAATCAGTATTTAAGAGTGAAATCGCCTGTAATTGTTTATATATCTGGGATCTGTATCCTCCTTCGGGATCAGCGAGATCAGTGCCCCCTCCATGAGTCCGGCATCCTAGCTGCTAGTAAAACGTCATTAAAAACTTCCACCATAAGTGGTCCGATTTGATCTGCTATTGCCTTGTACAGCTCCTGGGATCCTGTCTGGGCCCGGGTTTTATTATTTTTCTGGCTCTCTATTGCTGATTTCATTTCCGATTCAGTAATGTCTTTATTTAATAGTTCAGCCATTTCTTCCCAATTGCCTTATCCTTTACTTCATCTAGATAATTCCTTATTCTATCTTCACTGACATCCTCTCTTTTGTATAAATCTTCAAAGTATTTATGAATGATTTCTTTTTCTGTTCTATTTCCTGGTATGTATCTCCTTTGCTATCTATTAACTGGTATATCAGTCTCTTCTCTTTCTTTTTTTTCAATTTATAAGATAGCCATCTTCCTGGCTTGTTGGCATGTTCAAAATAGATTTGTCTAGTTAAGTTCAAATTCGTAGTCATTTTCTCTTGATCAATTAAATTCAGTTTGTGTTTGACTATACTTATCTGATTTTGCAGTTTGGATTCTTTTGGGTTATTTTGTAGAAGGGTTTCTAGCTCCTTAATTCTCTGTTGTAATTTGTTTTGTTGGGAATATTTTTCCTTGTTTCTCTTAGCATTATAAGAGATTGTTGTGCCTCTTATAACCGCCTTCATCGTATCCCAGACATTTTGTTTCGTGGTTTCTCCGTTATCATTTTCTTTAATAAAAAAATCAATTCCTCCTTTAATTTATTAATATATTCTTTCTCTCTATTAATTGAGTGTTTAAGGTCCATCTTTTTTTTGGTTTTGCCCTGCCCTTCCATATTACCTGTATTGATTATGGTCTGCCCATTCATTAGGCAAAATTTCCACTTCTTTTGTCTCATTTGCTATCTCTCCACTCATCCATGCCATATCAATCCGTGTCCATGTTTGGTGGGGATTTGAATAAAATGTAAATTGTCTTTTTCAGGATGTAATCTTCTCCATATATCTGTCAGATTTAGCTCTTTCATCATTTCCCTACAAATCTTGGGAGCTCTCTCTCCTTTTTTTATTCTTCCCGGCATTACTGTGATCCTTTTGGAAATCAGCAATGGAGTTGAAGTCCCCTACCATACAAATATTTCTTTTTTGCAATTCAACCAATTTTCCATATAGGTGTTTAAAAACTCTTTTTGGTCTCCATTTGGGGCATATATTACTATTAAAAGAATTGGAATATCATTAATCCAGATCTGCAAACCCAGAGTCCTTCCTTCTAAGTCCGACCATATTAGCTCAGATTTCAAATCCTCTTTCACATATACTGCGATTCCCTTCTTTTTCTCCTCATCTGCTGGTGTGGTAAATAATTTTCCTAATTTCGGGCATTCTAAATATTTTTCTTCCTTCTTCTTTATATGGGTTTCTTGCAGGCACGTTATATCTGCATTATGTTTAATTAATTTAGATAATATCCTTTTTCTCTTAATTGTTGAATTTAAACCATTTATGTTTATTGATAATAATTTTTTTTCTTCTCCCATCTATTTAGTTTTGTTTTGCTCTTTGTCGTGTAACAATTCCTCTCTCTTCTTGTGCTTGTATTGATGTAGTTCCTTCTGTCTTTTGTTGTGGATAGGTATTTTCTTGGTTTCCTACCGTTCCAGTTCTATTTTTATGTCCACTGTATTCTTCTTGAAACTTTGTGTCCAATTTCTCCCTACTACTTTGCTCCTGTGGGCCCACCATCTGTTCGTAAAAATCCTGGGCTTTTTCCATAGTATCTATTTTGATTTTCCTCTCTTTCCACGACACTAACATTCCTTCTGGAATAAGCCATTTAAATGTGATTCTTTTTTTATTTAAATATGCTGCCAGAAATTTATAGTCACGCCTTTGTTCCCTTATTCTCCTCGGTATCTATTTAAGAATCACAATTTCTTTCTCTTTGTAGGTTATAGTTTTATCTCTTGAGGTTCTATATATCATGTCTCGAACACATCTTCTAGTGAATCGTATATGTACTTCCCTAGAACAATTGTGGCGTCTTGCATAATTTGTATTGACCGGTAGACTTCATCAAACTCTTTTTGAATTTCATCTTTATCCATCTTCAATAAACCGCCAGTATTTCTGCCATCAAGTATTCCAGGTCTTCTTCTTTTGATTCTGTCACATTTTGGAATCTTAGGTAAGTTGCTGCCTTGTCCATTTCTAGGAGGACAAGGAGTCCTCCATTTCTTTGCTCATGCTTTTGAGATCTTCATCCACCCTTTCTAATTCCCTTTCTGTTCGTTCGGTTCTTTTCTCTACTTCTTTTATTATAACTTCGCTTTTTCTCCAAGGCCTGCTGCAACACCCCCACTTTATCCTCTACTTTGGAAATGTCCGCTTTCATTTCTGTCTTTAGTTTCCCCATTTCTTCCTTCAATTCATTGATATCTGCCCTTGTTTCACTGTGGTTTTTAATCATTGTTTCTTGCAATCTTGTCAATGAGTCCTGTAAAGTTAGGAACATTGCTTGGATATTCGCATTCGAGATGCTAGTTGACTTCTCTGTTGGTAGTGTTTCCTCTATTGTTTTTTGTGCCATGGGTGAAGTTGTTGTCAAAGTAGTCATTATTGTGGGATTAACCTTCCTACCAGATTTCAAAGCAGTGATAGTTGTAGTAGTCATTTCCTTTAAAATTTGTTTTTGTTGTTGTACAATATTGAATATATTATTCCAAATTGGCATTCAGTATTCTTAGTTCTGTAACTAAAATTGACCAAGATCTATCAACCTATTAAGTAGCTATATTCTTGACTAATTAGTAAAGTGTATATATTTTTCTCTAGTTTAACTTCAATATAAAGTAACCTTAACTATAAAATATATTACATTCACAGATAAACCCACACAAAGAAATATAATATTGGTCTAGAGAGCTCTAAGCTTATTAAGTAACTAATGCTTAATATTCTTACTGTCTCCCCTATATTCCCGTTCAAATTATAACAATCTCTATTAATAATAACTTAACTAAATTAATCCAATATTTTAACATTCTAATATTTCATTACTAAATGTACATATTTATCAAGAGGAAATCAGAGGGGAAAAAAAAAGCAAGCATATTTCAACATAGCATACCATCAACAAGTAAGAAAGAAGAGAGGCTATTTTAGTAAGTATGTACACACAGAAAAGGGTTGAGGAAAAGAAAAAGAAAATTCCAAAGACAAGAGTTTTTGTTTCCGCTTTTCACTTTGGAAGCTTCCACTTCTAGCACACCGGAAATGGCAAATGAAGATTTGCTGAGTAACAGCTGCCAGTAAGCAATATTCCCACTCGTTTCAGCGTTCTGGATACTGCCTGTGGCGTTGCTCTGTCTTTCCCCCCGATCGGCTTCGTTCTGCTTCTGGATCCAATTTAATAGCTTCAATCCAAATGTTAGTGATAATAGAGTCTTCAGACTTCCAAAATTCTCTTTACTTCTTTTTTATTTCCGACTCTCTTCTGCCTGCCAAGCTCTTTCACATTCACTAAACCAATTCTTTTGTAGCCGCTTCATCTTGGAGCTCACAGCTGGCATTCACACAGTATTTAACAGCCTGAAATCAGTCTATTGTCAGTCAAATATCTTCTCTGCCACGACTCTCTTTCCCCCCCGAGCTTGCAAACTTTCACTCACTTTTTTCTTCCCATCGGTGGCAGTCCGGACTTCGGAGCCTCCATTGTTAGGAGGCTGTTCTTGATCGTTGGGCTCTGGAGGGCTTCCTCTTCGTTACAGGGGGGTTGCTTTCCCCACACTGCAGCCCGAGGTTCCCCCACACCGGCACGGGTCTCTCCAAGACTCGAGCACCCCGAAAGATCGCACCAAACTCAAGAAAAGGGAGGCTAGAATCACGAGCGGATTTCTGCCCCTCTGACCGTCCTTGCCTTGCCACCCGGAAGCCGCTGGTGGTGCTATATCTAACAGAAAAAGTTCAGGTTTAAGATTTATGTTTCCCACAATTTTTTGAATAAATATTTTATAATAAAAAATGTGAAACTGGGGGGCAGAGATGGCGTCACAGCAGTTGGACGGGTGATCTTGATCCTTCAAGATCACCATTGATAACTCAGCTGCCGGTTGGTCCCCACGGACCTAAACTGTCCTGTAGAGATGGTGATTGACAAGGGCACGTCCTGTTGATCCCAGGGACATTGCAAAGTCTCTGGCTGATTCAGGGAAAGCCCTTTTTGTCAGCAGCAGAGGGGTAGCCTTCCAAGCTTCTGAAGCTGGGACAGCTCTGGAATGGAAGAGACTGGAAGAAAGTATGTCAGTTTGGTGACATGAACTTTTACTTATTATTTCTTGGAGAGAACACTCTGAAAAAAATTAAAGTGGACTAAAAGTGAAGAGGAAAGCATTTAAGCGGTGTGATTAATTGTCAAAGTGAAAGGTTTTTCTTTTTTTTCCCCCTTTTTATTGGAATTTTGAACTTGGCAAAGCTGCTTAACTTTAAGCTGGACTGGAACTTTTTAATCTTTTTATTTCTGTTTGTAACAATCCTTTTGAAAATTCTTTTTTGATTAAGACTCTTCTGCTTGATTTAAGATTTATTTTTCTCCCTTTAAAAAAAGTGGGGGAGAGATATTACTTTTTTTTCCTTTTAGTTCCTGGCTGTAGATTGAGGAGGGGGAAGTAAAAGTGAAGGAAAGTAAGTAGCACTGCTGCCCAGAGGCTTGGATACATTGTTTCTTTTTTCTTCCACTAGTTTGTGCTACAATCAAGGACTCTGAGCTGTGTATTGGAAAAGATTCATCAAAGGGCCTTGGATATTTGGTGGCAGAGGCTTGTTTTATATTAGAATTGCTTTTTACCTTTTGCCTCCTTTTCTACCCACCCCCACCACTAGTTGGATTTTTTTTCTCTTTAATTGGATTTTGACTTTTTAAACCAGGAACCAGAATGTAAATCTTTTCTTTTTGTTTTCTTTTGTTTATTAAGAGGAACATGTAGAATATTTCTGTCTCTTTTTCCCTTTTTTATCATTGATTTTTTACTTTTACCATTGTAACTAATTGGATTAAGGTATAAAAGTGCCTGAAGACTTTCTTTTTCCTTTGGAGTGGCAACTGTTTGCTTTCGTCTTTTTTTTCTTTTTTCCTATTTTTTTCTTTTCTCTCTCTCTCTCTTTCTTTACAGATAAGCATTATAAGATGAGTAGAAAGACAACAGCTCCAGCTTCTTTGATACCAACCCCCTCACCATCTAGAGGACAATGATCTATACAGACAATATTACAACAGGAAAAAGAAAAAGAGAAGGAAGTGACATTACAGATGATTATGCAAGGAATCCAGAAGATTGAGCAAAAAATAGAAAAGACAGATGAGAAAGTAGAAAATATTCAACAGATGATGATGAAATATGAAGACAGATTTTTAAAAATTGAAGAAGATATACAAAGCGATAAGAAAATTGAAGACATTGGTATTTGTTTGAGCGATATCGAGAAGGGCAGATGTGAACCATTAGGATGGGAAATAGATAAATCAGAATTGTATCTAAGATTTCAAAATATAAAAGAAGGAAAAGGTGAAAACCTTGCTAAATTAATGGCAGAAATATTGGCAGAAGCACTGGAAATAACCAAAGAAAAGATGATGGATGGGATGGGTGAAGTGTTTCATGTCTAAACAAATATTCAACAAGGAATATACTACCAAGAGAAGTTCACATTAGATTTACTAAGAAGATTATTAAGACACAGATACTCCAGGTAATGAGAGAATAAAATATAAAGACAAAGAAATTGTGATGCTGAAACAGATACCAAGAAGAGTAAGAGAGATGAGAAGAGAATATTTATTCTTGACTTAAGAGTTACTTAAAAGAGGAGTAAACTACAGATGGTTGATACCAGAATGCCTCTTGTTCACTTGGCAGGAACAGACACAAAATTGACACAGTTGAAAAAGCTGAGCTATTCTACTTACAATACTTTAGAGGAAAGGAGGAAGAAGAAAGAAAGGAAGAGTCACTGATTGAATTTCAAGAGGAGTGTGTAGCAGGAATTGAAAAAGAAAAAGAAGAAGGTGCAGTAGGCAGTGAACCCAGAGAACAACGAGAATTGAGATCTACTAGAGCAACATAGTTGATATGCATGTTGGAATTGTGTTGAAATATATTTGGCAGAGTAAAAAAGCAAGAATAAAATTAAAACTGTTACAAGACGCAAGCATAAGAGGAGGGTTTGCCTTGCCCAATTGGGAGCTATATTACCAGGCATCAAGTTTGATGTGGGTAAAGGAATGGATAACACTAAGAAAAAGTAGATTACTGACTTTAGAAGGGCACGATTTGCTGTTGGGATGGCATGCCTTTCTCTGGTATAAGGGAACTAAAACACAGGGGTATTTTAGAAGACATTATATTCGAGGGGCATTGTTTTTGAACTGGGAGAAGATAAAAAGACAATATTACTTAAAAATTCCAACATGGATATCAACTATTGAAGCTTTTTCTTATCCAGTAAGATATAAAAAGGAACAAAACAGTTAGATATGGTAAGATATTGAATGAAAAGGGTGAACTTAAATCTATGCAAGTGTTGGAAGAACAAGGTATAAAAATGAATTAATTTTCATATTTGCAAATACAATCTAGGTTTAATAAAGACTCTAACACAGAAGGTATTTATGATAAGTTGACTATTTAAACAAAATTTTGATGGGTACTGATGAAAAGCTTTATGGACATCTATTAGAATTTAAATTGGAGGAAGAACAAGTTAAAGAAACGATGATTGCTTGAGGGAAAAATTTTGGATATAGGATTGATTTAGAAAAATGGCAAAAAATTGTGGTCTCAAAATTATAAAATGACAATGTCAACTGCATATAAAGAAAATTTATCTATGATGTTTAACAGGTGGCACCTACCCCTGACAAGACTTGTGAGACTGTTTAAAAATACATCAGTTAAATGCTGGAAATGTCATCAGATACCTGGTTCATATTACCATATGTGGTGGACATATTCAGATGCAAAGAAATATTGGACTAAAATCCACACATGGTTGAAAAAAATGATAAAACAACACATAGACTTTAAACCAGAAATCTTTTTATTGGGAGTCATACCAGACATATACAATAAAGAATTGAAATATTTGATTGTAAATGTTTTAACAGTGGCTCGAATTGTATTTGCAAAGAACTGGAAAAATGACAAAATACCTATGCAGGAGGAAGTTATTAAAAAAAAATTATGGACTGTGCTGAAATGAGTAAACTGACATTTGAAATTAGAGAACAAGAAGACAAGCAATTCTATATGATGTGGGATTTGCTTTATCAATGGTTGGATAAAAAGACATGGTAAGGTAACAGAATAGATAATTTTGTTATAGAAGTTTAATAGACTGATACAAAATATAATGTAGGCATATATAATCATTGGATGACATCATAATATAATACTGATGAAATAAATAGCAGGATAATTAATAATTGATAAATAGATAAGCATATGTTAGTTTGACAATGTGAGACTGATATAAATTGTGAATAATGATTATGAAAGGATCGCACAAAAAATTCTAAACCACCTGACACACTGTATGTACAAAATGGAAGATGGTTTTATGTTTTTTTATGTATTGTCTGTGTGTGTTTGTCTTAAAATTAAAATAAAAAATAAAAAAAATGTGAAACTGTTTCATGTCCACAAGATGGTGATAATGGAATATTTTGGAATATGTATCATAAAAATCTAGATGTTAATAACTGACCCTGGGTGGATTTCTCAAACTGTGAAATAAAGAGGGTTGGGCTCATACTGTCTTGGGTGGAGATCACCATAAAATTCCAAAACTGTATTGGACATTGCTGAGATGAAAAAGATCTTGGAAGAAGGAGCTGGCAAGCAACTTTCTTAGCATTTTTTAAAATCTGCATGAGTGTGTATCTCCAGATACCAAGAGTCAACTTTGCCATTCATCTCCATTCATTTCCAACTGCATTTATGCAAAATCACCATCACTGTCACTTCTCATTTAAATCTTCAAAGTAAACAGAAAAAAAATCACCTCACAGAAGCCCTCAGAGATCAAGTCATTGTTCTTCTACTATGTTGTCCTACTCACACTGGCAGTCTTCTCCCATGTGTTCATTTTGCCATTTTATTCTATTTCTTTACTTCCTTTAATGAAATGAAGTTTCAGTTCTTAACAATGGCTACGATGTCTTAACTGTCATCCAGTTCTGTTCTTTCTTCTCTGTTTAGGAGGCCTCTCCCAGATATTCTTGCCCTGGTTGAATTTAGTGAAGAAACCAGGGCAAACTCATAAACTGACTTGCACTCCCTCTGGATTTGATGTTAATAGTTACTGGGTAAATTAGGTCAGACAGAAACCTGACCAAGGACTGGAATGGCTTGTTCACTATCACAAATCTAGTAGAAACTATTATTCACCAACAATCCAAGGACGGTTTGTTGCCTCCAAAGACAGTTCCAACTTCTATCTGCAAATGAGCAATCTCAAAGCTGAAGACGCTGCTGTGTATTACTGTGTAAGAAGCACTGTGAAAGAAGTCCTAAGGGATCTCATGAAAAAAAGGCTCTTCCTTTAATTTCTGAAATATCTTGAAAAGGGACTCCAGAGTACCACTCAATGACTTGTTTAACTTATAAAACAAAATCAGTGAGGCAGAGAGGTGTGAGATAAAAAGACAAAACAAATTCATGAAGCAGTAAAGATTATTCCCCACTCCCAACTTAGTATGGTCCAACAACTTTTTCTTATTAAACTCTGGCTGGACTACTGTGGGTTTTATGGTCATGAGATCTAGAATTCTTTATAAAACACGAAACCATTCTCACTGTACCTGTTGCTTTACAGACTTTATGGAATCCTTAATTTTGGTATTATAATGGCTATTCCTCTCCCAATTTTCTCTTCATAATGATGATCATTTTTCTATCTTCTCATTCATGCCAAAATACTATAGATTGGGGCATCAGAAAACTGGTTTGCATCCTATCACAACTGAGGCTGGATGGAGAAAACAGAACGTGTGGGCAGGATTTGAAGAAGACAAATGGAAATAGTATGTTCCTTGAGAGGGATGTGGTGGCTCACTGAACTTGTCAATCAGAAAGGTTGGCAATTCAGTAGTTTGAATCCCTAGCACCACATAACTGAGTGAGCTCCTGTTACTTGTCCCAGCTTCTGCCAACCTGCCAGTTCAAAAGCATGTAAAAATGCAAGTAAAAAAATAGGGACCACTTTGTGGGAAGGTAATAGCATTCCATGTACCTTCAGCATTTAATCATGCTGGCCGCATGACCACGGAGACATCTTCAGACAGCGCTGGCTCTTCGGCTTTGTAACAGAGATGATCAGATCAGACAGAAAACTCTTTAATCTCTCTAGATTGAGAGCAAAGTCCAAAGTCCAGCTGACATACTTGCGGGATTTCCTCTTCGCTGATGCTGATGCCATTATTGCTCACTATGCCAAAGACCGTCAACAACTTATGGATCATTTTACCAAGGCCTGCCAAGACTTTGAATTAACAATCAGTCTGAAAAAAACATAAGTCATGGATCAGGACATAGATTCACCTACCTGTATTACAATCTCTGAACAAGAACTGGAGATACTCCATGAATTTGTGTACCTAGGCTCAACTATCTCTGATACTCTCTCTTTACTGAGCTGAATAGATATATCAGTAAAGTGGCCACCACATTTTTCAGACTTATAAAGAGAGTATGGTTTAATAAGAAGCTGATGTAACATACAAAGATCCAGGTCTATAGAGCCTTTGTCTTGAGCACACTCTTGTACTGCAGCAAGTCTTTGACCCTTTTTGCACAGCAGGAGAGAAAGTTGAGCACATTTCATATGCTCTGTTTCCAATTTATTCTTGGCATCACCTGGCATGACAAAGTTCCAAATAGTGCAGTCTTGGAATGTGCTGGAATTTGTAGCAAGTATATATTATTGAAACAGCAATGTCTATGCTGGCTTGGGCATGTCATGAGGATGGCTGATAGGTGGATTCTGAAAGACCTCCTGTATGGAGTATTAGTACAAGGAAAGTGCCCTAGAGGGAGACCACAGCTGTGATGCAAGAATATCTGCAAGAGGGATTTAAAGGCCTTGGGAATGGACATTAACAGCTGGGAAATCTTGACCTCTGATTGTTTAGCTTGGAGGCTTAAGACACAGCATGGCCTTCTTCAATTCAAAGAGACACTCATTTGGCAGGCTGAGGCAAAGAAGCAGTCCTGGAACTAGAGAAATCTGGGGGCTGGACAGGAGACAGACTGTATCTGTCCTTAGTATGGAAGGGATTGCCACTCTCAAATTGGCCTTTTTAGCTGCATTAGAAGCTCTTTTCGGAGCATGATACCATAGTCTTTTGAGACTGAAGGATGCCAATAGAGCACTGCCCTCTAGAGCCAGAAACAACTAGCACGCATGTGCGAGGGGAACTTTTACCTTTACCTATGTTGTAATTACATCTGTCCCGAGAGTAGTCTGGTGTAAATTAACAGAGTTAGAAGGCACCATGTAGGTCTTCTAGTCTCACCATCCACTCATTTCAAATCAGGCTCCAAGTTCACTCAGAGCCCATCAGCTTTGAATATGCCTTGCAGCCAAGTCAGCTGGCCATTTTACCTTATCTCTGCTGCTGATGGATCTGTATTTCTGCTTGTGTGCTGACAGATGGCTTTGGAATGACTCAGCAGAGCTGAGGATGGATTCTGCAACAATTGCGGGGCTGCTGGAAATGGCTCTTTTCATGTATTGATGTGGTGCATATTGTTAAAGGGGGTTGGGGCATATATAGGTGGTAATTAAGCCTTAGGTTAAAACATGGTGAAAGTGGCACCACGTGTGAATCACTTAAATGAGGGTTGGAATCTGTGGATCAGTTAATGAGGGTAGGGTAGGGATGTAGACATGTTATATGGTTAATAGCATTTAGGGATAATGGATTAGGTGTGGCCAGAATTAGAACTGTGTATAGCCCTGGGTGTGGTGGGGTCACTCATGATAATTGTTAGAAATTGATAGTCACTCAACAGTTGGGTTGGAAATATATATATACCAGGATAGACATTTTAAAACTGTCTCTTTAAGGGAATGCTAAAATTGTAAGTCGATGTGGTTCCTCAAACAGCCATAAGATGGAGCCAGAAACCTGTGTTGTTAGTCCTGTTGTTGATAGCTGCTAATTGGTCAATGTTCTGATGTTTGCTGTTTCCTGAATATTTCCCTATTGACTGTTGCTGATCGTCGTTGTTCTTGGATTGATGTGAGTCTATTACTGAACTGTTTTTGATACTGGACTTTGTTACTGGATTATCCCTGGACTAAAAACTGACTGGTATAGCCATGTATGACTTGGACTGTTTGTTGGACTTTGCTTAACCATTTACTGGAAATAAATCCTACATTTTACTCTACAGTGTATCTGTGTGCTGGTTGTTTGTTATTCCTCACCACTCTCACTACATCTCCCTGTGTGCACTGATTCTCCTAATGGGGAATTACCTCAACAATAATGGTAGTAAAAGGAAAGAGAGCAAACTCAAACCCAACTCTAACCTTGCCTGGCTTTTAGCCTTTCTTGTCAGAGAAGAATATTTGTTGTTTGCTGAGCTAATGAATAAACCACCATTGCACTACAAAGGAGCTGGAATTTGTATTAATTTCAGGACAAATCTTCAATACTCAAGGACTGGCTGAGAGAAGGTTAGAGTTCACAAACATAATATATATATATATATATATGGATCTTTGGTTGTTCGGGTTTTCTCCACGTAAGATTCAAAGTATCTAGGCAACGTTTCGATGAAGTCTCATTCATCATCATCAGGCCAAAGACAGAGGCCTGATGATGATGAATGAGACTTCATCAAACGTTGCCTAGATACTTTGAATCTTACGCGGGAGAAACCCAACAACCAAAGATCCACATACAAATACCATGAGAACCTCAGAAAACATATATATATATATATATATATATATATATTGTTCTATAACTTGTTGGTGAGAGAGTGATATGGCGGAAGAAATAGACCATGTTCTGCCCACTGATGTGTCAGAGGAACAGGGGACTGTGGTTGAGGGATCTAGTACAGAAACAGAAACCCCTGTGCAATCAGTTGTACATCCAAAGTCACAGAAGTCTGTAAGGCTGAGTGAACCCCTGAGCAGGTGGACATTCAAACAAATGACTGGAAGACACAGAGGAATACAAACCCCCTTGGGACCACAAACAGTTGGCGAGTGCAATGGTGGCCATGTATGGACAATAGTGGCTGGATGGTTCCAGGAAGTACCACTTTGGACATATTAAGGACACAATTTGGTGAAGTATCATTACAGGACCAATCTAGTTGGTATGGAAAAGAGAAGTATGCTGGTCCCTCTGGATCTTCATTAGTATCTTGGTGCCCTTTATGGAGTACCAACCCAATGGATATTCCTAGGGGCCTGGACCATTGTGAACCACTGTCTGGATGATTCCTAGAGACTCTGGGAGTGATTGTATCCCAGAGATATGGAGCTTTGGGATTGCCTGGAAGAAGTCAATCAGATATCAACACTACCCCACTTGATTGGGATGGAGCAGGATGTGGAAATGATAGGCAAGATCCCACCAAGTCTAAGGATGGCTTGCACAACAGAATAGCTGGAGACCTCCTCAGTTACAGGCCACATTTGAGGGAGCAGTAGATAGGGTGGTGATTTTTATGGGCCAAATAATCAACCTTGATTTATATGGTAGCTTATATCCTTTCCATTGGGCCATGATAATGGCCATCAAATGAGTATTGGGGGAGGAGGCCGGACAGTGGGCCACAGATCTGCATAGAGAACGTTCTATAGTATTAGCCAATGTTGGCCTGTTCCTGGAGGCCCTTAGGTCCCATTTTGAGGATAGTTCTCAAATACAACAGACCGATGATGCATTGCTGTCTATACAACAATGGGGTACGTCAGCAGTAGAATATGTGCAGGAATTTAGGATGACTGCCAGACACCTACATAACTGGCCTGAGCACTTAATTATCCATCTGTTCCAGGAAGGGTTGGGTAGAGATCTTTGCCAGGCTTGTTTGTATCAAGGTCTTCCACCGAGGATACAAGACTGGTATATTGTAGCTATTGAACTAGATTCCGGGTTATGTCAGCTTAAAGGACAGGGTGAGGTTGGAAGTAGTAGTTGGATGGGATTATTGGGAGCTAGAACAACTGCCCCATCAAGGCTGTCAAGGGGTGTTTACAGGTACATTGGGTGTTATATTTCCATCATTTTAATTTTATATTGCAATATGTCCCTGCAGGGAAAAACTTTATGGCAGATGCACTTTCCTGCTTATTGCAATATAATAGTGGGAGAAGTGAGGTGGTACAACCTCTCATTCTGGCACAAGATATACTCCTTATGGACCCAATTGGCAATGGATTTGTGTGAAACAATACAGCATGATCAATAGTTGAAAGAGAATTCTATGTTGTGTGAAATTCGAGATGGCATGTCATGGAAGGGCACAAAATTGTATATACCAAAAATACTATGACCCAGGGTCTTGAAACAGTATCATGACACTAAACTGGCTGGTCGCTATGGGTTTTTAAAAACATTACATCTAGTGAAACATCAATTTTGGTGGCCCTCTATAAGGACAGATATAGAAGACTATATTAAAGGATGTCATGTTTGTGCGACAACAAAAACCAGGCCAGGAAAACAGTTAAGATTACTACAACCAGTATCGGATCCTCATCGTCCATGGCAGGATATGGAGTTTTACTGTTATTTGGAACATAATAGATCTTTTCTCCAAGCAGGCACAATTTATATCCTGTACTGGGCTTCTGTCAGCATGTAAATTAGCCGATCTATTCATTAGATAATATTTATCAGTTACATGGTGTGCCACAATGGATTATATCTGATAGGGGGGTACAGTTCACTGCCCAATTTTGGAGAGAATTCTTACAGGTTATAGGATCATCTCAAGGACTGAGTACAGCATACCATCCCAGTACTAATGAGGCTTCAGAAAGAACCAATGCAGCGATAGAATGCTACTTACATTGTTATGTGTCATGCCAGCAGACTGACTGGGCTACGTTAATACCTTTTGCTGGAGTAGTGTACAATAACACAGGACACACCCCTTTTAAGGTTGTATATGGAATGGATTTTGTAGCTGTACCTGTATTACCTGAGATGATGAACAACCCTACCACTGCTACCACCTGGCCTACAAAGATCACAAAAACTTGGAGAAATGTACATATAAGGCATTTAAAGCACTAGTGCAGTACAAAGGAGCTGGAGTTTGTATTCATTTCAGGACAAACCTTCAATACTCAAGGGCTGGTTGAGAATTACACTTTAGCAAATGGAAACCAAAGAAAAATTTTAAAAAAGGAATGATCCAGTCAGATGTGTAAACTCCTCTATGCAGAGCAGATTAGCTTAGATATTTTAATACTCATGGGGATTCATCTTATATTTGCACCATTTCCTGGACTTATGCAAAAGTGGCACCGCTTGCACTTATCATCTAAACCATCACAACTTCTCACATCACATAAACTGACAGGCTCACTTTACAGAAGCCATCAAAGATCCAGCTATTCTTCCATTATGATGTCCTTCTCTTCAGTCCTCCTCACACTGGTTATCTTCTCTTCTCATGTCTTTCCTTTTCCATTGTCCAGCCTATGAAACAAAATCAGTCAGGCAGAGAGGAGTAAGATAAATAGGCAAAAGAAAAAGATGAGACAGAGAAAATTTATTCATAGTTATGCTTACATCTAAAGTATGCATGTGAAGTGGTATCACACATCACACATTTGTATTTATGGAATATTTTGTTGCTCTCCTTTTCCACATACCAAGTTGTATTTCTCAAAATTGTGATGCACAATTATGAATTATAGTCAAACTTTTGTGATATATTTATTATAAAATATGAAAGAATTCTTACTTCATTTAGGACAAATGTTTTCTTTCAATTCTCAGTTTTGTCCTATTAGTGGTTGAACATCTCCCTACTTTCTTTTCACAATTATCTTCTTTTCCTAAGTCCTCATTAATGCAGAAATAACATGGAAAGGTGGAGGGAAGGTTATTACTTTTTTATTCTTTTTATACTGGATTTCTAGCCTTGTAAGGACCTAGAATCACTGAGGGTAAGTTAGGTGGTCATATAAATGTAATTAAATAAAAAAAATAGAGTTGATCATCAGCAAAATATTTTGCACACTGTGGTAACTGAGGGTTGATGGGAAAAATAGAATGGAGTGGGCACATACTGTTTGATGTGTGATATCACTTCACATGGAATAAGACAGGTGCAATTTTGATGAAAGCATGAAGAGGAAAGGGAACATGTATTGTAACATTGTTTGCATCTAAAGAAGAAAAATCCTGCTGAAAACCACAGCAGTCCAGATGCAGCCTAAAGAAGCAAAAAGTTGTTCCACTGTATTATGTATGGGTGAATAATCTCTCTCTGTCTCAATGAATCTCTGGAGGAGATTTTGCATGAGATCTTCTAGGATTCCTTTCACTGTTTGTCTTCCACAGTAATACACAGCCGAGTCTTCCGCTTTGAGGTTGTTCATTTGCAGATAGAAGTTGGAACTATCCTTGGAGGCAGAAAAACGCCCTTGGATTGTTGGCAAATAATACTTGCTATTACTCTCATCATAATAGTTAACAAGCCACTCCAGTCTTTGGCCAGCTTTCTATCTGACCCAAACCATCCAGTAGCTGTTAACATTAATCCAATAACACCACAAGTCAGTTTTTGGGATTCTCCTGGTCTTTTCAGCATTGGATCTGACTGGGTCAGGACTATCTGGGATAAATCACATTGGGAGACCCTACACCATTTCTGTCAAATGGCAGTCCAATCTCTTCTTGAAAGTCTCAAGTGATGGCGCTCCCACAACTTCTGAGGGCAAGCTGTTCCATTGGTTGATTGTTCTCACTGTCAGAAAGTTTCTCCTTATTTCCAGATTAAATCTCTCCTTGTTCAATTTCCATCCATTATTCCTTGTCTGGCCTTCAGGCACTTTAGAAAATATATTGACCCCTTCCACTCTGTGGCAGCCCCTCAAATATTGGAAGACTACTATCATGTCTCCCCTGGTCCTTCTCTTTACTAGACTAGCCAAGCCCAGTTCCTGCAACCGTTCGTTGTATGTTTTAGCCTCCAGTCCCCTAATCATCCGGGTTGCTCTTCTCTGTACTTTTTCTAGAATTTCAACATCTTTTTTATAATGTGGTGAACAATACAGGATGCAGTACTCTAGGTGTAGTCTTACTAAGGCTTTATAGGCTGGTATTAGTACTTCGTTTGATCTTGATTGTATCCCTCTGTTAATATAATTTAGGATTGCATTAGCTTTTTTGGCTGCTGCTGCACACTGCTGGCTCATATTTAGCTGGTTGTCCACTAAGACTCCATGATCCCTCTCACAGTTACTGCTATTGAGCCTGATTTCACCCAGTCTATATGTGTACTTTTGGTTTTTCTTGCCTAAGTGTAGGACTTTACTTTTCTCTACACTGAATTTCATTTTGTTAGATATGACCCAGTGTTCTAGTCTGTCAAGATCCATCTGGATCTTGAGTCTGTCTTCTTGGGTGTTAGCTATTCCTGCCATCTTAGTATCATCTGCAAATTTGGTAAGTTCCCCTTCTATTCCCTCATCTAAGTCATTAATGAAAATATTGAATAGTACTGGGCCTAAGATCAAGTTCTTAGGGATAGGACCGTATCAGGACACTGCCATCATTCACAGAAAGATGCCTAAGGAATTAGAAGGGAAATTTTCTTGAACCAATCTATAACTTTAATAAATAATATACATTTTTAACTGTCCTGTTGTATTCATTTTCCAAAATATGGACTATTTTGTTAGCATTTTGCCAGTTTCACTCACTTTAACCATCCGATATATTCTGTGCTTCTCAGCTGCCTCTTTTGGGTTGATTTTAACTTTAAAATGTTAATAGCTTTATTACTTTTTCTGTCTTCTCTTATTTTCTCTTCTAATCCTATAGCTATGAAATCTTTTGTTGCTCACCATTCCCAAGTACCAAATTGTATTTCTCAAAATTGTGATGCACAATTATGAATTATAGTCAAAGTTTTGTGATCATAGGTTTATGAGTTGTTTATTATAAAATAGTTGTTTATTATAAAATATGAAATAATTCTCACTGTAACCATTCATTAAGTACAGATCTTTTCTTTCATTTCTGAGTTTTGTCCTTTTAGCAATTGAATGCCTCCCTACCTTCTTTTCACAATTCTCTTTTTTTTTCTAAATTCTCATCCATGCAGAAATACCATAGAAAGGTGGAGGGAAGGTTGTTGCTTTTTTCTTGTTTTATACTGGGTTTCTAGCCTTGCAAGTGCCTAGAATCACTGAAAGTGAGTTGGGTAGTCATATAAATGTAATTAAATAAATAAAAATAAAATAGATTTGATCATTAGCAAAATATTCTGCACATTATGGTAACTGAGAGTTGATGGGGAAAATAAAACAGAGGAGGAACATACCAGAAATAGTATATGTTTCTTCAGAGATTAAGTTGCCAGAATTGAAAATTCATGCTTCCATATTGTACCTACTATTCTATGTTAATGAAACAAAAGGAGGAAAGAGAATAATAAAAGCAGGTGTAAGAAAAAGAGAAATGTATAAAGGAAATATAAGAGTGGAAGATAGAATAGGAAGGAAGGAAGGAAGGAAGGAAGGAAGGAAGGAAGGAAGGAAGGAAGGAAGGAAGGAAGGAAGAAAGGAAGGGAGGAATGGAAGGAAGGATGGAGGGTAGGAGGCTTAGAAGAAAAAATAAGAGAAGCCAGAAAAAAGTAATAAAACTATTAATATTTTAAAGTGAAAATCAACCCAAGAAGAGGCAGATGAGAAACACAGAATATATCGGATGGTAATTTCAGTGAAACCTGCAAATAGCTAACAGAATAGTCCATATTTTGGAAAAGGAATACGACAGATAAATCAAGACAGTTAAAAATTTATCTTATTAAAGGTATAGATTGGTCCAAAAAAATTCCCTTTGAGTTCCTTAGGCATCTTCCTGTGAATTATAGGAAGTTAGCACTCACCCCTCTCCTTGAAAAATGAAATATCCTAGGAAATATTAAAAAGGCAGAATATTTCCCCTAAAAGGGAAGTAGAAATTCAGAGAGGCAAAAGCTAGCTAGCGCTCGCTCTCTCTCTCTCTCTCTCTCTCTCTCTCTCACACACACACACACACACACACGCACACGCACACGCACACGCACACGCACACACCACCTTTGTTAATGGGTGGGCCATTAAGACCTGGCCAAGAGTCTTCTACATAACAAATGCCTCTACCATCCCACCACCTGGCCTGTGAAGACTACATCAGCCAGCACTCGGGTGAATCCATGTGGTCCAGCTAAGACCCCCACCCCTGGGAATCTGACAGCCAATGGGATACATTTCTTATACAGGAACAGGAAACACTAAGGTGGGACCCAACAGAGGGTATATAACTAAGGATCTCTCAGAATCTTGGCCCTTCTTTTTCTTCACCCAACATCTTGAAGCATGTGATCATCCTTTTCACTTTGGCGTTCCTAGCCATGTGGTCCTGTCCAACATTAAACCATCTTTCCAAACAACCTCCATGTTTCCAGTGTCCTTTTCCCTACTTGGAAGTGAACCCAGAAGGATATTTCTTCCAAAAATATGATCACAATGTCCTGATATGGTCCTACCACTAAGAACTTGGTCTTCCTTCTCATAATATTCATGTCTTTAAAAACATTTTAAGAAAATGCAGCTTTACAATTTCACTCTTAAATAAGGATATAAAAATATATCCTGTTCATAAGGGGGTGATAATATTGGTTATGGCTAGATTCATCATAGGAGCCTGAAAGTTGCTTTCAGACCCTGGTTTGCATTCTCAAGACTCTGAAATAAAAGAGAGCCAAGTGTCATTTCTTCTGGCAGGGGGACAACCAGAGAAATGCAGAGATCACCCCTATATTATCAGGTTGACATTCAGCTGCAATTTAATGAGAAGATGGAAAGTTGAAACGAGAGAGTATTAGGTTCTAAGGACATTCCAAATCATGGTACTCTATAATTAAATAGATATTCACTTAGAGAGGGCTGTTAAGCACTATAAAGCAGTATATAAGTCTAAATGCTCTTACTAAATGGAACATAAAGAACAATTTACAGAAAGGAATGATGCAGTCAGATGTGTAAAATGTGTTATAGTGTCTCTTTGCAGAGGAGATCAGCTTAGCTATATTAATACTCATGGGAATTCATCTTGTGTTTATGCAGTTTTCATCTGGATATATGCAAAATTGGCCTTGCTTTCACTTCTCATTTAAACCTTCGCAAATTCAAATCTCACATAAACTGACAGGCTCACTTTACAGAAAGCCATCAAAGATCCAGGCAAAATTCCACTATGATGTCCTTCTCTTCAGTCCTCCTCACACTGATTATATTCTGTTCTTGTTAGTTTCTTTTTCCATATCATTCTTTGTGACACTCCAAGAAAGCTGTGTTCCTCAGCCATGACTGTGATGTCCTAACCCTCCCCCAATTCTGTTGTTTCTTTTCTGTATAGGTGGCCTCTCTCAGAAAGGGGTGAAGGCACGAGGAGAAGCTCATAAACTGACTTGTGCTGTCACTGGATTCAACATTCACATCTATGGGATGGATTGGGTCAGACAGAAACCTGGTCAAAGACTGGAATGGAGAGTTTACCATCACACGTCTAGTAGAAACTCTTATTCTCCCACAATCCAAGGAAGGTTTACTAGCTATAAAGACAGTTCCAACTTCTATCTGCAAATGAACAGCCTAAAAGTAGAGGACACAGCCATTTATTACTATGCTGGGGAAAGCACAATGAAAGGAATTCTATGAGGTTGCATACAAAATCTCTTCCCTGCATTAATAAAGTGTGCCTGAAAGGGTCTCCAGAGAACCACTCAATGATTGCTTCACATTTGGAAGTGAATCACCAAAAGTTAGTGGAAGAGTTAATAAAAAACAACAATGAAGAACAAATAGTGCACATTTAATGTGGCTGAACAGTGTTTACTTATCGACCTCCGATTAGCTTGCTGTGGTTTTGCCATCTTAATACAAGATGTCATTTCAAATTGTGTTCATGTCTCCCATGTTTCCATCTGTGCTTTCATCTGATTTAATCTATCTTTGAATTTTTCCTGCCTCTTTCCCCAATCTATGGAAAAGTTTAATATAACTATTTAATTGCCTTCTGATCAATCCTGTCTGCCAATGACTTCAATCCTGGATGGAGATCATGAAAATTCCAGAGTTGTACTCTATATTGCCCACATTGAAAAACTTCTCACTGGAAGAGCACAGCAAGCCACTTAGTATTGCCTAAAAACCTGCATGAATGTGTCTATGTAATTAAAGTCTGGTGGAGATTTCTAGGTGCTGTGATTCAGTAAGACATCAAAATGAATTAGTAGTCTTTCTAAATTCAGAGCTTAGAATTCTTAGTGACTATGTAAAAAGGAGCTACCTAGATTAAGACAGAGAATATAAGCCCAAGCATCCATATCTTGGATCCTAAGGGAACACATTCTAAAATACATTACACTACAAATAAATAATAAATGGAGGACCAATCTTATCTCCCAATGATTTCAATCTTGAATGGGAACCATGAGATTTCTAGAGTTGTATTCTACATTGCCTATGTGAAAAACATCTAAGGGGAATGGAATGGCAATCCACTTCCTCAGTATTGCCGAATAACCTGCAGGATTGTGTTTCTGCAATCATTGAAAAGTTAAAGTCAGTTGTAAATTTCTGTGTGCAGTGATTCAATAAAGACCTGAAATGAAATGGTGGTTTTTTTCAATATGTGTTTAGGATTAGAAATCTTAGTGATTATATAAAAAGAAGCTAGCTAGTTTAAAAGAACATACTATAAGTTCAAGCATCCATCTCTTGGATCCTAAGGGAACACATTGTAAAACACATTACACTACAATCAAATAAGAAATGAAGCACCAAGTACAATTTATACAAAAAAAAAAAATGATCTGGATGGATATGTGAAAATATTGCAATGCTTCCATTTGCAGAAGAGATTAGTGAATATAGTGCAAGACATGCTAATATTCATCTCATATTTATTCAGTTTCCAACATGATTTATGCAAACTCGACATCACTTTCACTTCTCATTTAAACTGTCAAAGTTCCCCATCACAAACAGACAGACAGATTCACCTCACAGAAGCCCTCAGAGGAAAAGACGTTTCTCCACTATGCTACCCTTCCTTCCAGTTCTCCTCATATTGGCTGTCTTTTCTTCCCGTGTGTTCATTTTGCCATTTTATTCTATTACTTTTATTCCTTCACTGAAGTGAAGTTTCATTCCTTAACAATGGCTGTGATGTCCTAACTCTCATCCAATTCTGTTCTTTCTTCTGTTTAGGAGGCTTCTCCCAGGTCGTCCTGACCCAGTCAGATCCAGTGCTGAAGACACCAGGAGAAGCTCACAAACTGACTTGTGCTGTCAGTGGATTTAATGTTAATAGCTACTGGATGGGTTGGGTCAGACAGAAACTTGGCCAAGGATTGGAGTGGCTTGTTCACTATTATGATTCTGGTAACAAGTATTATTCACCCACAATCCAAGGGCACTTTACTGCCTCCAAGGACAGTTCCAACAATCTCAAAACTGAAGACACGGCTGTGTATTACTGTGCAAGAACACAGTGACAGGATTTCTAGGAGGTCTCATGCAAAAACTCTTCCTTGAATGACTGAAATATGTTGAAACAGGATGCCAAAGAACAACCTAATGATTTGTCCAGCCTATGAAACAAAATCAGTCAGCCAGAAAGGAGTGAGATAAATAGGCCAAAGAAAAACATGAGAAACAGAGAGATTATTCACCCATACTTTATACAGTTGAACAAATTTTGCTTATGATGTTCCACCTCATAAACAAAAATTGTGGACTGTTGTGGTTTTCAGCAGGATTTTTCTTCTTCAGATGCAAAACAACATTATAATACATATTGCTTTTCCTCTTCATGCTTTCATCTAAAGTACACCTGTTTTCTTTCATGTGAAGTGTTATCACTCATTCAACATTTGGGGTTATGGGATCTTTTGTTTCTCAGCATTTCCCATGTACCAAGTTGTATTTCTCAAAATTGTGATACACTATTACGAATTATATACCCAAATATATGTAGTTGTGAAATCTTATTTCTTTATTATAAAATATAAAAGAATTCTCACTGTAACCATTCATTTAGGACAAATGTTTGCTTTCAATGCTCAGTTTTGTCCTATTAGTGGTTGAACATTTCCTTACTTTTTTCCCCACAAAGATATTTTTTCCCCTCACTATGTTTCCATTCATGCAGAAATACCATAGATAGGTGGAGGGAAGGTTATTGCTTTTTATTGTTTTTATATTGGGCTTTTTACCTTGTAAGCTTCATAGAATCACTGAGCTGGGTGGCAATATAAATTTAATTAATTTAATAAATAAATAAAAATAAAATAGATTTGATTATCAGCAAAATATTCCACACACTGTGGTAACTGAGTGTGGATGGGGAAAACGAAATATAGAGGGCACATACTGGGGAAGACAAATGGAAATTGCATATTCTTCTGCCGAGATCCAGTTTCCAGTAATGAAAATTCATGCATCCACACTGTATTTAAGACTCTATGTGGATAAAAGAAGACGAGGAAAAACAATAATAGAAGCAGGTGTTTAAAAAAAGTGTGAAATAAAAGAAAGAAATATAAGAGTAGAAAATTGAGTTGGAAGGCAGGAAGGTGGGAAGGAAGGAAAGAAGAAAGAGAGGAAGGGTGGGAGGGAAGGAAGGATTAGAAGAGATATTAAGAGAAGTTAGAAGAAGTAATAAATTTATTACATTTTAAACTTAAAATCAACCCAGAAGAGGCCACTGAGAAGCATAGAATACATTGGATTGGAGTGGGAATGAAATATTACCATCCAAACAACAGAATACTCCATACTTTGGAAAAGTAATAGAACAGGTGAATCAAGAACAGTTAATTGTTTTCTCCTATTCATTAAAGATATAGATTGATTCAAGAACATATCCCTTCTAGTTCCTTAGGCATCTTCCTCTGAATATTGGCATGGTCCTACCTATAAGGATTTGATCTTCCTTCACAGAATATTTATGTCTTTGAAAGATAGGCGAGCTTTACAATTTCACTTTCAAATAAGTATATAAAATATATCCTGTTCATAAGGGGATGATAGTGTTCTTCATGGATAAATTCCTCACGTGTAACTGTATCAGACCCTCACCTGCTTTCCCAGGCCAATAAAACAAAACAGGGTCAGGTGTTATTTCTTCTGGGATGGAGACTTCCAAGGAAACCAGAGTTGTATCCTATATTGTGAGATCAAAATAGAGCTGCAGTGTAATGAGAAGCTGAAAAACACCTAAAGAGAAGGGAATGCCAAGCCACTTCCTAAGTATTGCCTAATAACTTGTAGGATTGTGTCTATGCAATTAATTGAAGTCAGCTGCAGATTTCTGGTGAAGTAATTCACTAAAACCTTGAAATAAATAAATATTTTTCAGATATGTTTTTAGGATATACATCTTGTTGACTATGTAAAAAGAAAATAGCTTGTTTAAGGTAGAGAACATACTGTAAGCCCAAGCATCCATATCTTGGATCCTAAAGTAATCTATTCTAAAATATATTTACAATTACATAAGAAATGAAGCACCAAGTATAATTTACACAAGAAAATAATCTGGACGGATATGTGAAAATAGTGCAATGACTTCCATTTGCTGAAAAGATTAGTGTACACAGTTCAAGACACCCTGATATTCATTTGATATTTATACAGTTTCTAACAGGATTTATGCAAACTCAACATCACTTTCACTTCTCATTTAAACCCTCCAAGCTCTCCATCTCAAACAAACAGATTCAACTCACAGAAGCTCTCAGAGAAAAAGACATTCCTCCACTATGCCACCCTTCCTTCCAGTTCTCCTCACATTGGCTGTCTTTTCTTCCCGTGCGTTCATTTTCTCATTTTATTCTATTTTATTCCTTCACTGAAGTGAAATTGCAATTCTTAAACATGGCTGTGATGTCTGAACTCTCATCCATTTCTGTTTTTTCTTATGTTTAGGAGGCTTCTCCCAGGTAGTCCTGACCCAGTCAGATCCAGTGCTGAAGAAACCAGGAGAATCCCAAAAACTGACTTGTGCTGTCACTGGATTTAATATTAACAGCTACTGGATGGGTTGGGTCAGACAGAAACCTGGACAAGGATTGGAGTGGCTTCTTCTCTATTATGATGAGAGTAATAGCAAGTATTATTTGCCAACAATCCAAGGGCGTTTTTCTGCCTCCAAGGACAGTTCCAACTTCTTTCTGCAAATGAACAACCTCAAAGCTGAAGACACGGCTGTGTATTATTGTGCAAGATACACAGTGAAAGGAATCCTAGGAGATCTCATGCAAAAACTCCTCCTGAGACTTGCTGGGACACAGAGAGATTATTCACCCATACTTATTATGGCTGAACAACTTTTGCTTCTTTAGGCTCCATCTGGACTGCTGTGGTTTTCAGCAGGATTTTTCTTCTTCAGATGCAAAACAATATTACAATACATGTTCCCTTTCCTGTTCATGCTTACATCAAAATTACACAGGTGTCTTCTTCCATGTGAAGTGATATCACACATCAAACAGTTGTAGCTATGAAATCTTTTGTTGCTCACCATTCCCACGTACCAAACTGCATTTCTCAAAATTGTGATGCACAATTATGAATTATAGTCAAAGTTTTATGATCATAAGATCTAGATTTGTTTATTATAAAACATGAATGAATTCTCACTGTAACCATTCATTTAGTACAGATCTTTTCTTTCATTTCTGAGTTTTGTCCCATTAGTGGTTGAACGCCTCCCTACTTTCTTTTCACAATTATCTTTTTTTCCTAAGTACTCATCCATGCAGAAAGGTGGAGCGAAGGTTATTGCTTTTTTCTTATTTTATACTGGGTTTCTAGCCTTGCAAGTGCCTAGAATCACTGAAAGTGAGTTGGGTGGTCATATAAATGTAATTAAATAAATAAAAATAAAATAGATTTGATCATCAGCAAAATATTGTGCACATTATGGTAACTGAGAGTTCATGGGGAAAATAAAAGAGAGGAGGAACATACTGGAAATAGTATATTTTTCTTCAGATATTAAGTTGCCAATATTAAAAATTCATGCTTCCACACTGTATCTACTATTCTATGTTAATGAAAGAAGAGGAGGAAAGAGAATAATATAAGCAGGTGTAAGAAAAAGAGAAATGTATAAAGGAAATATAAAAGTAGAAGGTAGAATTGGAAGGAAGGAAGGAAGGAAGGAAGGAAGGAAGGAAGGAAGGAAGGAAGGAAGGAAGGAAGGAAAGAAGGAAGGAAGGAAGGAAGGAAGGAAGGAAAGAAGGATGGAAGGAAGGAAGGAAGGAAGGAAGGAAGGAAGGAAGGAAGGAAGGAAAGAAAGAAAGGAAGGGAGGAATGGAGGAAGGATGGAGAGTAGGAGGATTAAAAGACAAAATAAGAGAAGCCAGAAAAAGTAATAAAGCTGTTAATATTTTAAAGTGAAAATCAACCCAGAAAAGGTAGTTGAGAAGCACAGAATATATTGGATGGTAATTTTAATGAAACCTACAAATAGCTAACAGAATAGTCCATGTTTTGGAAAAGGAATACAACAGATAAATCAAGACAGTTAAAAATTCATCTTATTTATTAAAGATATAGATTGGTTCAAGAAAATTTCCCTTTGAGTTCCTTAGGCATCTTCCTGTTAATTGTAGGAAGTTAGCACTCACCCCTCTCCTTGAAAAATGAAATATCCTAGGTAATATTAAAAAGGCAGAATACTTCCCCTAAAAGGAAGTAGAAACTCAGAGAGGCAAAAGCTCTCTCTCTCTCTCTCTCTCTCTCTCTCTCTCTCTCTCTCTCACACACACACACACACACACACACACACACACACACACACACACGCCACCTTTGTTAATGGGTGGCCCATTAAGACCTGGCCCAGAGTCTTCTACATAACAAATGCCTCTACCCATCTCACCACCTGGCCTGGAAGATTACATCAGCCAGCACTCGAGTGAAACCATCTGGTCCAGCTAAGACTCCCCACCCCCACCCCTGGGAATCTGACAGCCAATGGGATACATTTCTTACACAGGAACAGGAAACACTAAGGTGGGACCCAACAGAGGGTATATAACTAAGGGTCTCTCAGCATCTTGGCCCTTCTTTTTCTTCACCCAACATCTTGAAGCATGTGATCGCCCTTTTCACTTTGGTGTTCCTAGTCGTGGTCCTGTCCACCATTAAACCATCTTTCCAAACAACCTCCATGTTTCTAGGGTCCTTTTCCCTACTTGGAAGTGAACCAGAAGGATATTTCTTCCAAAAATATGAGGGCAATGTCCTGATACGGTCCTACCACTAAGAACTTGATCTTCCCTCTCATAATATTCATGTCTTTAAAAACATTTTAAGAAAAATGCAGCTTTACAATTTCACTCTTAAATAAGGATATAAAAATATATCCTGTTCATAAGGGGGTGATAATATTGGTTATGGCTAGATTCATCATAGGAGCCTGAAAGTTGCTTTCAGACCATGGTTTGCATTCTCAGGACTCTGAAATAAAAGAGGGCCAAGTGTCATTTTTTCTGGGAGGGGGACAACCAGAGTGTTCTGCCACCAGTAAAGAGACTCGCAGACTGGAGTTGAATTCAGCTCTTTAATAATAACAGTAACTTCAACTGCAGTCGAACCGTAGCAAGCCCCTTCTATAGCAGCTGCTCCATGGCTCGCAACCAATGACATTTAGTTAAACTTCCCACCGCTATAGCGACCAATCAGGTACTAACATTACTAACCAATCATATTGTTGCTTCTGTTAACCAATAGGAACCCTAGAAGTCTCTATTTAAATACACTACATCCCTCCCCTCTTGGTTCATTCCAATGTAACATAGTCACCCGGGTAGGCGGGGCTCTTGTGAGTCCTTATTGACCTGCGCAGTTCAGTCCCTGTGTTGGTTTCTGCTGATTCGGACAGGCCAGCTTTCCGTTCCTCTCTTCCCTCTGGAATCTCCTGGAAGGGTGCCTCAACCATGCCACTTCGGTCATGTCTTGAGACTGTTGGTCTTACTCTGCAGTCTGGGCTTGCTGGAGAGGCAGCTTCATCTCTCCTCACTGTGTGTGTGGGCAGGTTGAGTCGGCCTGGCTGCTTCTCCCCTGAGGCTCCTTCAACTCCTCTTGTTTCTCAAGGTCTTTTAAAGGTAAGTTATTTTTATTTCCTTTATTAATTTGTTCCCCCCCACCTGGATTTTTTATTATTGTCTGGGGGTGTTTGGAAAAATGTTTGATCTGCGTTTCTGGGAACGTCGCTGTCTCGTTCGATGTGTCGGGACCATAGCTGGTCAATGTCTCATTTCCACGATCTGCCATTGGTGGTTTCTACACAGTAGGAATGAGGGCCAGTGATTTGAGTAATTATTGCCGGTAACCACAATGGTTCTCCGGTAAGATTTTTTGTGTAGACTAAATCGTCTGGTAAGATGGAGCAGTACTTACTGGATGAGTCTGGTGGCTTTTCTGGGTTGTAGGTAGGGTGCAGTCTATCCAAGTAAGATCACAATTTCCTTCCCATCAAAAGTTCAGCTGGGCTCTTTTTCGTAGTTGTGCATGGTGTTATATGTTGGATGGTGAACATGGTGTTGAGTTTTTCTTGCATATCACTTCTGTCAAGCATTTCCAGTGCTTCTTTCGTAAAATGAACCATGCGTTCTGCTCTACCGTTTGCTGCCAGATGAGCTGGTGCTGTCAAGGCATATCATATTCCATGTTCCGCAAGAAACTGTTCAAAAGCCAAGACTGCAAACTGTGACCCATTGTCTGATACTACTACATCTGGTAGACCGTGGGTGGTGAAAAGTTTTTTAAGTTGTTTGGTGACAGCTTCTGTGGTTGTTGAACTCATGATGATGACTTCCAACCAGTTTGAATAGGCATCCACGACGATTAGGTAAGTATAACCTTTTGTGGGGTCGGCGAAATCATATGGATTCTTAACCAGGGGCCGCGGGGTGTCTCCCATTCAAGGACTGGTGCTGAGGGGAGGGTGGGCCTGGAAGATTGGCATTTGTTACATGTTTTAACCCAGGCTTCAATGTCTTTATATATTCCTGGCCATCAAACGTAGCTTCTGGCCAGGGACTTTATTTTTACTATGCCGGGGTGTCCTTCGTGTAGCATGGTTAGCACCTTTTCTTGTAACTTTTTTGGAACCACCACCCTGTCTCCCCATAAAATGCAGCAATAATTCAGTTTGCCAGTTTTTAAATGGTTTAAAGGTCTCAGTTTTCATGTTTTCTGGCCAACCCCGTCCCACCCAGTTCAATATCCGGCTCATCAGTGCATCTTTAGCCATTTCCCTGGCGATGTCTGATGCGGTGATTAGCCAATTTGGCATTGTTTCAATTTGTAGTGTCTGTGTGGTGGGAGCTGGATCGTCATTGTGCCCTGGTAGTGGTGCGTGGCTTAAGGCATCTGCATGGGGTATGGTTTTCCTGGGGTGATAAATGAGTTCGTAATTGTAAGCTGCTAGAAATTCTGACCATCTAGTCATTCTCGGGGACAGGATATTGGGGGTTGCCCTGTCTCCAGCTAGGATTCCCAATAATGGTTTGTGGTCAGTAATCAAAGAAAATGTCCTACCATATAAGTATTCGTGGAAACGTTTCACTCCTGAGATGGCGGCCAAAGCTTCCCTGTCTTGTTGGCTGTAGTTTCTTTCGGTTTTGGATAGCGTCTTGGAATAAAAGGCAATTGGTGCTTCCCTGCTGTCTGGTAGTGTGTGGCTGAGTATTGCACCTATTCTGAATGGCAAAGCATCGCAGGTGACAGTTAGAGGTAGTGTGCTGCTGTATTGAATCAATACTGATTTTGATGTGATTAGATCCTTAATTTTTTTGAATGCTGTTTCTTCTTGGTGGCCCCATTTCCAGTTGGCTTTTTTATCTAGGAGTCTGTGCAGTGGTTCTGCTACTGTTGCCTTTTGTGGCAGAAAGACATGATAAAAATTAATGAGACCCCAAAAAGCCTGTAAGTCCGTTTTGTTTTTGGGTCTGGGGGCTTCCTTAATCGCTTGCATTTTTTGTGTAGGGTGGATTCCTGCTTCATCAATAAGGTATCCCAGGAACTCGACCTGGTTTGTGGCAAGTTGGCATTTTTCTTTTTTGACCTTGAGTCCTGCTTCTCTAAATTTTGTCAGAACTGCCCTTAAATGGTCTTTTAGTTGTTTTGTGTTTTCAGCAGATATTAATACGTCATCAAAATAGGGCACCACCCCTTTTAGACCTTGTAGAAGGTGTTTCATTAGGCTCTGGAAGACGCCAGGGGCCATGCTTACACCGAATTGTAATCTATTGCATTTAAATGCTCATCTCTGTGTTACGATGGTTTGTGCCTCGGCTTTTTCAGGATCAACAGGTAATTGTTGATATGCCTGTGCGAGGTCGAGTTTTGCAAAAATTCTGCCTCTTCCCAATGAATGCAACAAGTGCTGGACTACTGGAATGGGGTATGCGCTCTGTTACAATGCGTGATTCAGGGTGGCCTTATAGTCACCACAGATGCGCACGGACCCGTCAGGTTTTATAGGGGTCACAATTGGGGTCTCCAATCTGGCGTGGTCAGTTGGCTCTAGAACCCCCTGAGCGATTAGTTTGTTTAGTTGTTCATCAATTTTAGGTCTTAGTGCAAATGGTACCCATCTGGCTTTGAGCCTAACTGGAGCTACGTTTGGGTTTAAGTTAAATGATATAGGGGTCCCATGGTACTTGCCTAAGATCCCGTCAAACATGTCATGGAATTCTTCCATCAGGTCTTTTTCCCAGTCAGTCATGGTGTTGTTTATTCCTGTCACCTCGATCCCGAGTGGTTCGCACCATTCTAAACTGAGCAGGCTGGGCCGATCTCTGTCAATGATGGTTAATGGCAGGATCTTGGTGTGCCTTTTAAAACTTACTTTGAATTGTCCTAGCCCTACTACCGGTATTTTGTTACCCTGGGAGTCCTTGATGATTAAGCTTTGCTTCTCAAGTTCTCTGCATTGTTTATCGGGAATTAAGCTTTTTATTGTGTTCCATGACACCATTGATAAATATGAACCAGAGTCTACTTCCATCTCGCACGGCTCGCCTTCAATCAGCATGTTGATTCTAACCTTCTTAGTGTTTGTTGTTCTGGCCATCCCAATTGTGATAGTTTGATGCGTTTCTTCCTTTTCATCTTTCCATTGACCTTTTCTGCCATGGTTCCAATGGCTTCAGGTTGTCCTTCCTTTGTTTCTGGGGGAGGTACTGCCCTGTCCTCTTGAATTATAGCTTTTTTTGTTTCGGCATACCCTTGCGATGTGTCCCCAGTTCTCACAATGCTGGCAGGTGGCATCCAGGAATTGACTCAGATCTCGGGTGGTTTCCACCGCAACTCGCACACTGGAATTCAGATCTTCTGCTTCGTCTCTCTCTCTGGTTCCTTTCTGAGTAGAGTCTGTTCACTTCCTCATCTTCATCATCTGAATCAGTTGATGATTCGATGTCCTCATGGTGAGAGGATGTGGCAGCGTGCCTTTGGGTTCCTCCTGTCTTCTTCTCTTTGTTCATGCTCGGGCTACCCACCATACTCATCTGCTTCATTTTTGCTGCAGACTTCTTTGCAGCTTCAGCGGCAGTTGCTTCAGCAATGTCTTTGTTGACGGTGATGTTTGGTCGGTTTAGTAGTTTGCTCTGTAAAGTTGCGTCTCTTAGTCCAAGGACTATGCAATCCCTCATGGCTTTGTCCATGTTGAGGAATTTGCATGCCCCCCCCCCCAATGTTTCTTAATGCTGCTACGAAGTCTCCAATGTTCTCGCCTTCTAGCTGGTCATGCTTGTAAAACTTGTGTCTTCTAATTAGGTTGGATACGGCCGGTGCGTAATGGTTCCTCAACATCTGATTCAGGTCTGGCCATGCCATCTGTTTAACATCATTTGGTCTTGCTAATGCTTTGGCCATTTTAAAAACAGTTGGACCGCAATGCATTAGGAATACGGCTCTCTTCCTTTGGTCAGTGGTTCCTTGCAGCTCGTTGCTTTCTAAAAACATCAGGAATCTATCAATGTATGACTCCCAGTCTTCTTCAGCTGGGTTGAACGGTGCAGGTGGTGAATTGTGGCTGGCCATCTCATTGGTCCTTCGGCTGTCATTGCCATGTGCTTATGGTCTTTATCTCTTTGATCCCACCCTCATCGCCAGTGTTCTGTCGCCAGTAAAGAGACTCACAGACCGGAGTTGACTTCAGCTCTTTAATAATAAACAGTAACTTCAACTGCAGTCAAACCGTAGCAAGCCTCTTTTATAGCAGCTGCTCCATGGCTCGCAACCAATGACATTTAGTTAAACTTCCCCCCGCCGCTATGGCAGCCAATCAGGTACTAACGTTACTAACCAATCCTATCGTTGCTTCTGTTAACCAATAGGAACATCGCCCTAGAAGTCTCTATTTAAATACACTACACAGAGAAATAGATTACCCCTATATTATCAGATTGACATTCAGCTGCAATTTAATGAGAAGATGGAAAGTTGAAACGAGAGAGTATTAGGTTCTAAGGACATTCCAAATCATGGTACTCTATAATTAAATAGGAGATCGCTTAGAGAGGGCTGTTAAGTACTATAAAGCAGTATATAAGTCTAAATGCTATTACTAAATGGAACATAAAGAACAATTTACAGAAAGGAATGATGCTGAAAAGATTAACATTGTATCTCTTTGCCTTCCTGTAAATTTCCTCCCTCACCTCCTCCCTTGAATTAGCACAATAAAAGAGGACAGCAAAAAGCCTGGGAAGCAGAAGAAAGGAGCAGGAGAAGAAGCAGAGAGCCCGGACATTTTCCATCTGTTCCAGGGCAGCCAGGGAATCCCATCTCCCCAGGCTCAAGTGTTGCCTCATTTTGAAGATTTCTTGTGTTTTGTGTGTTTTATTTCTTGTGCTTGCTTGGCAATCACTCTGTGAGAGTCTTGCCTAGCCTCACCCTTGCGAGGGTCCCATGCTATCTCGCCCTTGCGAGGGCTATTTTCTCACCCTTTGCGAGGGTTACTTTAAACTTCGTCCTGCGAGGACTAATTCACCCTCTGCGAGGGTCCCACTGTCTCGCCCTTGCGAGGGCTACTTTAAATCTCACCCTTGCGAGGGTTATTCTCTGAGAGGAATTCAGCAATCAACCAGAAGGGCGAAACAACAGACCGGTCGCTCAACGCGACAGCTGGGGGCTCGTCCGGGATCTCTAATCGTCTGGGATCCCTTCGCCTTTCAGGTTCCAAGGTGTGACTTTTGTCTAGAAGTGCATCTTCTTCACCTCATTCTTATTCGCCTGGAATAGGCTACGTCGACAAAAAAGACAGCTTCCAGATCCTGCGTGGAAAGGTCCTGCACAGCTCATCACCTGGGGAAAAGGTTACGCTGCTGTCCAACTTCCTGATCGAGTGCTTTGGGTTCCTGCTCGCTGTGTCAGACCTTACCATGGCAAACCTGACTCTAACTCTAATTTTTCTTCTGATATCAATATTTCCTGTCTTTTCTCAATTCAGGGCATCTCCTGATGCTATTTTTACTTTTCTTGCTGACACTGTTACCTTTATTTTTAAAGATAATCTCCTTTCTACATGTAATTATGTTTTCCAACACAATGGTAGCTTTCTTTCGCCTACTTCTGACATTACTGTTCACTATTACTATTCTCCTTGTTTAATATTTTTAACTATACATGTTACTCTATCTACTATAGGATCTTATTCTTGCTTAGGATTTTTTCACAATCACACATACTTTAATCACACTGTTCTATTACTTTCCACTCCTTCACTGGCATCTCCTCCACTATCCTCTGCTTTTCCTACATTGCCATCTCAAGCTAATTCTGAGACAACTTTTCCTGGAGACAAACTGCAATGGCACCTTCGTTGCTGCTTTCCACCCTGTGATGTCACCAAATGCATATTGCATCATTCATCTTCCTGGGTTCCTGTTCACTACAAAACACCTGTCGTGCGAAGACGCCACCTCATCCCTGATGACACTCATCGTAAGACTACAGCTCCCATTCGAGCTCGCCATCTTGGGTATCCTGTCTTCATCGCTGACAACTCCATCTCTAAGCGGTCTGCATCTCGTGCTGTTCCAAGATTTGGCTACCATCGCATTCCTCGAAGCATACAACCTTCTACAAATGAACATCAACCTCAAAAATATACCTGGACTATCCTTGATTTTCAAGGAAATATTTTAAACACCACCACTAATTATACTAGATGGCCATGGTTTCCTCAGCTTTTCATGGATTTTGCTGAAATGGGGACAGGAGTAGAAAAATTTGCAGATAAAGAACTACAAGCTGATAAATGGGACAAGCAAGGCTCCTGTTCTCCAGCACCTGCTCACAACTTTAGACTATATTTTTGTCCTGCTCACAGTACTGGTACTTCTCGTGCTGCCTGCGGTGGGGTAGTTGACAGATATTGTAAAAAATGGAGTTGTGTATCCACAGGTCATATCTGGTGGGAAGCACCTACCAAAAATGACTATATTCATATTACCCGTGCTCAAGAACATCTTCCCTGCTCTTCAATGCCTTGTTGTGGACAGAGACTAAATCCACTCAGAATCACATTTACTGCAAAAGGAAAGACACTTACAAAAAAACAATGGATGGTTGGGTTTACTTGGGGAGAACGTCAGTGGGATGGTCTAGGAGATGAAGGGAATATTTTTACAATTCGTCTTTCTATATCTATGTCTAATTATGATATTGGTCCCAATCACAATTTGAAATCAAACTTTCTACAAAACCCAATATTCAGGTGAATCCATTACAACAAGGACAGTCATGGTATCAAAGCATGTTTAATTTTTCTCCTGGTTAACAACACTATTATCAGCCTTAATAGGTCCTCTTGTGTTATTGCTTCTTGCATGTACTATTGGTCCATGTGTAATAGGACGTTTACTAAAATTATTGAGGGATCGTTTGAAAACACTTGACAATGAAATTAACAATACTCAAAAAACAGTTAGCTTTCTTACATCCAGCATTGAATCAAAAGATCTGGTCAAAAAACCGCTGTTGGAATGGTACTCTGACCAAGAGTCAGAGGAGGAAATAGACATTAATAACTTCTTTTCTCCCAAAGAAAATTTCTTAACTAGGTCCAGCCACGACTCGGGGGATGAGGACTTCTCCTCGTATGAGCTGGTTCTGCAAGGCATCAACAAACCGAAGGGCTTGTTGCCACCTTGTGAGACTACTCTGGAAGAGAAAGAACTCTACCTAGAGTCATGAGCACAAAAATAAAGAAAGGAGGAATTGTGACTATTTTACCTTGGTTCTGTCTTGTATTTTTCCACAGGAAGAAATCTTGCTAAAAAGCAAAGCACTGACAAGAAGGGAGTTAATAAAAGAGACAAAGAATGTGTATTCAAATAAGATATGCCTGTCTATAGCAGCTATAGAGTGTGTGGCTCATGTCACGTAGACTGGTCTGAAAAGATTAACATTGTATCTCTTTGCCTTCCTGTAAATTTCCTCCCTCACCTCCTCCCTTGAATTAGCACAATAAAAGAGGACAGCAAAAAGCCTGGGAAGCAGAAGAAAGAAGCAGGAGAAGAAGCAGAGAGCCCGGACATTTTCCATCTGTTCCAGGGCAGCCAGGGAATCCCATCTCCCCCAGGCTCAAGTGTTGCCTCATTTTGAAGATTTCTTGTGTTTTGTGTGTTTTATTTCTTGTGCTTGCTTGGCAATCACTCTGGTGAGAGTCTTGCCTAGCCTCACCCTTGCGAGGGTCCCATGCTATCTCGCCCTTGCGAGGGCTATTTTCTCACCCTTGCGAGGGTTACTTTAAACTTCGTCCTTGCGAGGACTAATTCACCCTTGCGAGGGTCCCACTGTCTCGCCCTTGCGAGGGCTACTTTAAATCTCACCCTTGCGAGGGTTATTCTCTGAGAGGAATTCAGCAATCAACCAGAAGGGCGAAACAACAGACCGGTCGCTCAACGCGACAACCCCTCTCCTTGAAAAATGAAATATCCTAGGAAATATTAAAAAGGTAGAATATTTTCTGTAAAAGGAAAGTAGAAACTCAGAGAGGCAGAAACTCACACACAGACACATGCATACTCCCTTTGTTAATGGATGGGTCATTAAGTCCTGGCCCAGAGTATTCTACATAACAAAGGCCCCTACCCATCTCACCACCTTGTCTGGGAAGACTACATCAGCAAGCACTCAGGTGAAGCTATGTGGTCAGCTAAGACCCCCACCCCTGGGAATTTGATAACCAATGGGATACATTTCTTACACAGGAACAGGAAACACTACGGTGGGACCCAACAGAGGGTATATACCTAAGGGTCTCTCAGCATCTTGGCCCTTCTTTTCCTTCACCCAACACCTTGAAGCATGTGATCATCCTTTTCACTTTGGTGCTCCAAGCCATGCCGTCCTGTCCACCATTAAACCATCCTTCCAAACAATCTCCTTGTTTCCAGTGGCTTTTTCCCCACTTGGAACTGAACCCAGAATGATATTTCTTCCAACAATATGATGGCAGTGACTGATATGGTCCTACTCCTAAGAACTTGATCTTTCTTCTCATAATATTCATGTCTTTAAAAATATTTTAAGGAAAGTCAGCTTTACAATTTCACTCTTAAATAAGGATATAAAAATATATTCTGTTCATAAGGGGATTATTGAGGTATTCCCTGTTAGGAAAATGAGTGCATTCAAGGAAACGTACTGAGAGTAATGTTGAATAACACACAAGCAACATACAGATACACTGAATAGTAAAATGTAGGTTTTACTTCCAGTATACGGTTAAATAAAGTCCAACAAATAGTCCAAGTCATACACGGTTATAGCAGTCAGTTTTCAGCCCAGGGATAATCCAATAACAAAATCCAGTGTCAAAAACAGTTCAGTAATAGACTCACATCAATCCAAGAACAACAACGATCAGCAAAAGTCAATAGGGAAATATTCAGGAAACAGCAAACATCAGAACATCGACCAACTAGCAACTATCAACAACTATCTTCCATTTTGAGCCTCTTCACGGACAGACCAAAACCACAATCATGTGTGGTTTTGTTCCATGCTCGCCACTGGAGTGCCCTGAGCCGGCTGGTTTCAGGGCTGAGCCACCCTGTAGAGGTGGTGAAGAGGGGGGAGACTGCCAGCAGGGTTGAGGGGAGCCGCATCTCTCCTCCTCAGCTGGCCATTACTCCCTTTCCTGAAGGCGGTTGCAGTGGTGGTCAGAAATGGCCACCTCAAAGAAAAAGTCGACCGGAAAAGAATGTGCAGGAGGAAGATAAGAAGAGAAAGTTTTGGATGACCGGGTTAAACTGCAAAAGCAACAACTAAGGTATCCTGGAATTTAAACTAAAAAAAAGTAACATTGTTCCCAAAGAAGACTTTGAAGCAGCCAAGGAGAGAGAAAAGGGAAAGGATTTGGTTTTTTTCTTCTTGTCTCCCTTTCCCTATACTGACAGCTAAGAGATTGAAATAAGAAATTGAAAAAAAAAAATCCACTTTGACATCAATAGGAATTTAAGCTGGAAATAAAATGTCAAAGGGATAATAAAGATTTCTGGATACTTAAAAGCTTTTAAAAGCAGGAAATGAGAGAAAAAGAATAAAAGGGCAGGATCTGGAAAAAAAGGAGGACACTGCCTGGAATTAAAAAGAATTTACAGTAAAACCTCAACAAGACTTCTAAAAGATACATTTCAACTGAAACTTGGCAACAAAATGGTAGAACCCCGGGAAGAGAAAGTGAAAAAAGAAGCATGAAGAAACAGCTTGGGAGTATTTGGATTATTTGGTGATCTCTGGATTTTTGGTTATTGCATTTGAATGACTAAAATCAATTGGGTGGTTGTTTAAAAGTGTTTAAAATGGCACTACTTTTAAAAGAACTGAAAATGGAACTTAAAAAGTAAAAAGAAGATGCACAAGAAGAGATTGTCCTAACCCTACCCCAATTCTGTTGTTTCTTTTTTGTATAGATGGCCTCTCTCAGAAAATTCTGACCCAGTGAGATTCAGGGCTGAAGAAAACAGGAGAAGCTCAAAAACTGACTTGTGCTGTCACTGGATTTAACATCCACACCTATGGGATGGATTGGGTCAGACTGAAACCTGGTCAAAGACTGGAATGGATAACTTATCATCACATGTCTAGTAGCAACTCTTATTCTCCCACAATCCAAGGAAGGTTTACTAGCTACAAAGACACTTCCAACTTCTGTCTGCAAATGAACAGCCTAAGAGTAGAGGACACAGCCACATATTACTGTGCTGGGGAAAGCACAATGAAAGAAGTCCTATGAAATTGCATGCAAAATATCTTCCCTGCATTAATAAAGTGTGCCTAAAGGGGTCTCCAGAGAACCACTCAACAATTGCTTCACATTTTGAAGTGAATCACCAAAAGTTAGTGGAGGAGTTAATTAAAAAACAACAATCAAGAACAAAAACTGCACATTTAATGTGGTTCAACAGTGTTAACTTACTGACCTCCGATTAGCCTGCTGTGGTTTTGCCTTCCTAACACAAGATGTCATATCAAATTGTGTTCATGTCTGCAGTCATGCTTATATCTGTGCTTTTATCTGATCTAATCTCCCCACTCCTTCCCCAATCTATGGAAAACTTTAATTATAACTATTTCATTATGCACCTTCCCATCAATCTTGTCTGCCAATGACTTCAATCCTGGATGGAGACCATGAAAATTCCAGAGTTGTACTCTATATTGCCCATCTTGAAAAACTTCTCAGTGGAAGGAATGGCAAGCCACTTAGTATTGCCTAAAAACCTGCATGATTGTGCCCATGCAATTAAAGTCTGGCAGCTATATGGGGGGGGGGGTGATGGCATTTACAACCTCCTCCCTTTCGCATTTGTACTGGGGCATGTGAGAGATGGCATCAGGCAGAAAGTTCCTTTTCCCCGGGATGTGTTTTAGCACAAAGTCAAATCGGTTGAAGTATGATGCCCAACGGGTTTGTTTGGATGATAGTTTTCATGGGATTCTAAGACTTTCCAGATTTTTATGGTCAGTCTAAGCTTCAAATTGCTTCTGCCCCCCTTCCAGCAAGTGACACCAGGTTTGCAGTCCCCATCTTATCATAAAAGCCTCTTTTTCCCATGTGGCCCATCATCTTTCTGTGTTCATGAGCTTGTGGGAGGTGTACGCACAGGGGTATAGATTTCCTTGGTCATTTCTTTGGAGTAGAACTGCTCCAACTGCCACTTCGCTGGAGTCTGTTTGAATGACAAAGGGTTGTTTGGGGTCAGGGTGCTTCAGCACTAATTCTTTTGCAAACAGTTCTTTTAGCTTTTCAAATGCTTTTTGGAAGGTTAGGTCCCACTGTAGGGGTTGTCCTGGGTGGGGTTTCATTCATGGATTCCCTGGACACCCTATCTTTAGGAGGTCCATTATGGATTTGGCAATCCTCATGAAGGAGGGAATGAATTGCTGGTAGAAGTGATTCAATAAGATCTCAAAATAATTTGGTAGTCTTTCTAAATTCAGGGCTTAGACTCTCGGTGATTATGTAAAAAGGAGCTACATAGTTTAAGATAGAGAACATAAGTCCAAGCATCCAGATCTCAGATCTTAAGGGAACACATTCTAAAATACATGACATTATAAACAAATAAGAAATGGAGCACCAATTTTGTCTCCCAATAACTTCAATCTTGGATGGAAACAATGAGAATTCTAGAGTTGTACTATATATTGCCAAGTTGTTGTGGTTCGCCGGCAGCTGGTGCAGTTGACTGAGGTCTCAGAGAGTGAGGACTTAGATGAGGGTTCTGCATGTGATGTAGGGATGGGGCCAGGACTATCGGGAAGTGGAGTGCTGCTATTGGAGATTGTGGAGACTGGCAGCAGTGATGCAGAGGACTCTGAGAAGCTGTGCCCAGTGCACATGTGCACAGGGCTGCTCGTAGGAAAGAGCATCTGCAGTAGTACAGGCAACTCCAGAGTAAGGTTGCAAGGTAATGGCCCCTCCCTTAAGAGATAAAAGCCACCCTGAGAGACCTTCTTTGCAGGAAGCAAAGAAGTTCTTGCACTTCAAACTTTGGGGAAGTTCAGACTATCTTGGTTTGTGTTTGAAGACTTTTTGTTTTGGATTATTTCTTGGCAACTTAATCTAATGCTTTTGGCAGACCTGCACAACCTTGGCAAGGCTCGTTCTTATCAAAGACAATTAGTTTTAATAGCCCTTTAACCATGAATTAACAGAATTCACAGAGAAGCATTAAAGGGTTTTGCTTTTATCTCTGTTTGGTGTTTGTTTACTTGGAATAAGGTTTGGGTCAGAACACAAGCTGGAAAAAGTCTAAGAGGAAGGGAATGCCATGCTACTTCCTCAGTATGGCCTAATATCTTGCAGCAATCACTGAAGAGTTAAAGTCAGCTGTAAATTTCTGTGTGCATTGCTTCAATAAAAACTTGAAATGAATTGGTGGATTTTCAGATATGTTTTTAGCATTAGAAATCTTGGTGACTATGTAAAAGAAGTTAGCTAGTTTAAGATAGAGAACATACTGTAAGTCGAAGCATTCATATCTTTGATCCGAAGGAAACCCATTCTAAAATACAGTTACAATTAAATAAGAAATGAAGGACAAAGTACAATTGACACAAGAAAATAATCTGGACAGATATGTAAAAATAGTACAATACTTCCATTTGCAGAAGATATATGTCTATATCATGCAAGACACCCTGATATTCATTTTGCAAAACAACAATTGAGAACAAAAAAATGCGCATTTAATGCAGTTGAAAATTGTTTACTTATTGACCTCCGATTAGCCCGCTGTGGTTTTGCCATCCTAATGCAAGATGTCATTTCAAATTGTGTTCATGTCTCCCATCATGTTTCCATCTGTGCTTTCATCTGATTTAATCTATCTTTGAATTCTCCTGCTTCCTTCCCCTATCAATGGAAAAGTTTAATATAACTATTTAATTGCCTTCCAATCAATCTTGTCTGCCAATGACTTCAATCCTGGATGGAGATCATGAAAATTCCAGAGTTGTGCTCTATATTGCCCACATTGAAAAACTTCTCACTGGAAGAGCATGGCAAGCCACTTAGTATTGCCTAAAAACCTGCATGAATGTGTCTATGTAATTAAAGTCTGGTGGAGATTTCTAGGTGCTGTGATTCAGTAAGACATCAAAATGAATTGGTAGTCTTTCTAAATTGAGGACTTAGGATTCTTAGTGACTATGTACAAAGGAGCTACCTAGATTAAGACAGAGAATATAAGCCCAAGCATCCATATCTTGGATCCTAAGGGAACACATTGCAAAACACATTTCGCTACAGTTAAATAAGAAATGAAGCACCAAGCACAATTTATACAAAAAAATAATCTGGGCGGATATGGGAAAATAGTGCAATGCTTCCATTTGCAGAAGATATATGTTTATATCATGCAAGACACCCTGATATTCATCTTGCATTTATACAGTTTCCAACATGATTTATGCAAAATCAATATCACTTTCACTTCTCATTTAAACCCTCAAGTCTCCCCATCACAAACAGACAGACAGATTCACCTCACAGAAGCCTTCAGAGAAAAAGACGTTTTCACTATGCCACCCTTCCTTCCAGTTCTCCTCATATTGGCTGTCTTTTCTTCCCGTGTGTTCATTTTGCCATTTTATTCTATTACTTTTATTCCTTCACTGAAGTGAAGTTTCATTCCTTAACAATGGCTGTGATGTCCTAACTCTCATCCAATTCTGTTCTTTCTTCTGTTTAGGAGGCTTCTCCCAGGTCGTCCTGACCCAGTCAGATCCAGTGCTGAAGGCACCAGGAGAAGCTCACAAACTGACTTGTGCTGTCAGTGGATTTAATGTTAACAGCTACTGGATGGATTGGGTCAGACAAAAACCTGGCCAAGGATTGGAGTGGCTTGTTCACTATTATTCATCTAGTAGCAACTATTATTCACCCACAATCCAAGGGCACTTTACTGCCTCCAAGGACAGTTCCAACTTCTATCTACAAATGAATAACCTCAAAACTGAAGACACGGCTGTGTATTATTGTGCAAGAGACACAGTGACAGGATTTCTAGGAGATCTAATGCAAAAACTCTTCCTTGAATGACTGAAATATGTTGAAACAGGATGCCAGAGAACAACTCAATGATTTATCTAGCCTATGAAACAAAATCAGCCAGGCAGAGAGGAGTGGGATAAATAGGCAAAAGAAAAAGATGAGACAGAGAGAGATTATTCACCCATACTTAGTATGGTTGAACAATTTTTGCTTCTTAAGCTCCATCTGGACTGCTGTGATTTTGAGCAGGATTTTTCTTCTTCAGATGCAAAACAGCATCATAATACATGTTCCTTTTCCTCATCATGCTTCCATCCAAGAGTACACATGTGTCTTCTTCCATGTGAACTGTTATCATCATTCAACATTTGGAGTTATGGGATCTTTTGTTTCTCACCATTTCCCATGTACCAAGTTGTATTTCTCAAAATTGTGATGCGCTATTATGAATTATATACCCAAATATATGTAGTTGTGAAATCTTGATTTCTTTATTATCAAACATGAAATAATTCTCGCTGTAACCCTTCATTTAGGACAAATGTTTGCTTGCAATGCTCAGTCTTGTCCTATTAGTGGTTGAACGTCTCTCTACTTTTTTTCCTCACATCTTTCCCCCCCCCCTCACTATGTTCTCATTCATGCAGTTATACCATAGATAGGTGAAGGGATGGTTATTTCTCTTCATTGTTTTTATATTAGGCTTTTCTCCTTGTAAGCTGTGTAGAATCACTGAGCTAGGCAGAAATATAAATTTAATTAATTTAATAAATAAATAAAAATAAAATAGATTTGATTATCAGCAAAATATTCTGTACACTGTGGTAACTGAGTATGGATGAGGAAAACAAAATATAGAGGGCACATATTGGGGAAAAGACAAATGGAAATAGTATATTCTTCTGTCGAGATCCGGTTTCCAATAATGAAAATTCATGCACCCACACTGTATTTACTACTCTACGTGGATAAAAGAAGAGGAGGAAAAGTGATAATAGAAGAGGGGCTTTAAAAAAGGAGAAATAAAAAAAAAGAAATAGAGTAGAAATTTGAGTTGGAAGGAAGGAAGGTGGGAAGGAAGGAAGGAAAGAAGGAAACAAGTGAGGGAGGGTGGAGGAAAGGAAGAATTAAAAGAGATATTAAAAGAAGCCAGAAGAAGTAATAAATTTATTACATTTTAAACTTAAATTCAACACAGAAGAGGCTGCTGAAAACATAGAATACATTGGATGGTAATGGGAGTGATGGGATACCAGAGAACCATTCTATGATTTATCAAGCCCATGAAACAAAATCAGTCAGGCAGTGAAAAGTGAGATAAATAGGCAAAAGAGAAACATGAGACAGAGAGAGATTATTCACCCATACTTAATACGGTTGAACAACTTTTGCTTATTAGGCTCCAGCTAGACTGCTATTTTTCAGCACGATTTTTCTTCTTCAGATGCAAAATGGCTTCACAATATAAGTTCCTTTTCTGCTTCCATCTAACAGTACACATGTGTTTTCTTCCATGTGAAGTGTTATCACTCATGAAACATTGAGTTATTGAATCTTTTGTCCTCACCATTTCCCCCTATAGAAAATTGTATTTCTCAAAATTGTAATGTACAATTATGAATTATACCCAAACCTATCTAACATAAGATCTAGCATTCTTGTAACCCCCTGTCCTGATTGGCCAGGACCCACGGTGCTCAGATTGGCTGAGTAAGCCACAGCAATTGGCCCATTGCAAATCACCCATGATTGGAGGAAACCAATCGTGGGGGATTCAAAATGGTGTCATTGGCCGCGGCTGGCAAGGCAAGTTCAATATAAGCCAGCACTGATCCGAGGAAAGCCAAGCCGATCTCAGAACTAAATAAAAGAGCTTAAAAAGGTCACTGAGTCTCGCGTCTCCTTTTTGCGATCGGCAAACATGACACTGGCGACGAAGGTGGGATCACGGAACTGATATTCCCAAGCACATGGCACCCAGATGAAAGCAGCCAACAAGATGGCCAGCAACATCGTGCCACCCGCACCCTTTAACCAGGCTACTGAGGACTGGGAATCGTACATTGATCGATTCCTGATGTTTCTGGAAAGTAGCAACCTCAAGGACACGAATGGGCAGAAAAAAAGAGGCATGTTCTTGACATACTGCGGGCCTGCGGTGTTCAAGATGGTGAAAGCCCTCGCAAAACCCAAAGATGAAAGGCGATGGACTGGGCCAATCTCAAGCCTTTGTTGCAAAGCCATTATGCCCCCGCCATGCCCACCCTCATCAGGTGGCACGATTTCTACCGAAGAGACCAGAAGGAGGGTGAGAGCACCAGTGATTTCGTGGCTGATCTACGAGACCTGGGGGGCATGTGCGGCTTCACAGACATGGATGAGGCCCTGCAAGATCACGTCATCCTGGGACTCAAGGACCCTATCCTACAGAGCCGGTTGATGGCAAGGGGCAACATCTCCCTCACGGACACCATCGCTGAGGCAACCGCATCCAAGGCAACCTGGAAGTCAGCAGCGTGAATGTGATGGGCAGACCGACCCGCAACCACCGAAACAGCACCGATACCCGAAACACACTCGGAGACAATCTGCCAAGCGACCACCACCACCCATCATGGGGACCTCGACTCCCTTTCCGACACCACAGTTGAAGAGGAGGACATCCACCGACTCCAAGTGGAACGAGACGGGTGCGAGCGGCAGAGTCGTAAGTCGGGGCTGCAAAGCGCCGGGTGCAGGGGTGACCATCCTCGGTCAGAATGCTGTTTTTTTTTATGCGATTTGCCGACAATGAGACAAGAGGGGCCACATCGCCAGAGTCTGCCGGCTCAAGCGGACCTACAGCCCCCGGCGATGAAACAGCAGCGGCAGGAGACAAGACGGCACCCCCCCAAGGTGAGAGACCGACAAGTTGAGAGTTGGTGGAGCCGAGATGGACGGAGTCGATGAAAAGGCAAAAACCAACAAAGGAAAGAGACCCATCAGACGGTCATCATCGGCCATTCATCAAGCTGGGATGCCCATAAGGTACATGTGAAAGTGGGTATTGAAGGCCAACCATGCAAAATGGAAGTGGACTCCGGATCCTATCTCTCCATGGTTGCATGGTGGGAAATCAAGCGCCTGGTGCCTACCATCAACAAGCAAGAGCTGGAAAGTCAGAAGCTAATCCTAAAGGACTACCAGGGGAACCGCATCCCCGTGCTCGGAACAGGACAGTTTGAGATCACATTTAAAGGGCGCACCGAAATACTTCCCCTGGCGATCGTCGACAAAGACCGCGCTAGCCTCCTGGGATTGCAATGGTTCACGCCGCTCGGAATCAAAGTGACAGGCATCGACCACGTTGCCAAGGCAGACTGGGAGGAACAACTCGTGAGGGACTTCCAGGAGGTTTTCGACGGCAGCCTAGGCAAGTACTGAGAGCCCCCTGTTTCCTTCAGCTTAGACCCCAGCATCCTCCTGATCCACCTTAAACCATGGCGAGTGCCTTTCACACTCAGGCCCAAGATCGATGAGCAGATAGACAAGCTCATCAAACAGAGAGTGCTAGAGGCAACTGACCACGCCAGGTGGGAAACCCCTATAGTCACCCCAGTCAAGCCCGATGGGTCGGTGAGAATCTGTGGAGACTATAAGGCCACCCTCAACTGTGCCCTACAGCAAAGCGCTTACCCCGTCCCAGTAGTACAGCACCTTCTGCACTCACTGGGGGGAGGAAAGGTTTTCATGAAGCTCAACCTGGCACAAGCCTACCAACAACTGCTGGTCGATGCAGAAACCGCCGAGGTGCAAACCATAGTAACCCACCGGGGGGCTTTCCGCTGCAAGAGACTCCAGTTCGGAGTCAGCGTAGCACCAGGGGTCCTCCAGAGCCTAATGGAGAGGCTCCTACAAGGAATCAACGGGGTAGTGCCCTATTTTGACAATGTAGTGGTGTCAGCGGCCAACCAAAACCACTGGAAGGCCGCCTAAGGGAGGTACTACAAAGATTCAGAGACTCGGGAGTAAAGGTCAAAAAAGAAAAATGTCAGCTGTATACCGAGAGGGTCGAATTCCTAGGGTACCTCCTAGACCAGCATGGGATCCACCCAATGGAAAAAAAATCAGGGCCATCAAGGAAGCCCCCAGACCAAGAAATAAAACAGAGCTGCAGGCATTTCTGGGACTGATTAATTTCTATAATGTTTTCCTGCCCCAAAAGGCGACCGTGGCGGAACCGCTGCATAAGCTGTTGGACAAAACAGCCACCTGGAACTGGGGAGGTGAGAGGAAATTGCATTCAACCGGATCAAGGACCTTCTCACATCGGACGCCATCCTCATTCAATACAACGAGACCCTTCCACTCACGGTAACGTGCAATGCATAACCCTTCAGCGTCAGGGCAATCCTCAGCCACACACTCCCAAACGGAGATGAAGCACCCATTGCATTTTATTCAAGAACCCTAGCATAGCCGGAAAGGAACTATAGTCAGCTAGACAAGGAAGCCCTTGCAATCATCGCTGCCGTGAAGAGATTCCATGAGTACCTCTACAGCAAAACATTCACCATCATCACCGACCACAAACCACTGTTGGGCATCCTGGCAGGGAACAAGGCCACCCCGAACATACTATCCCCAAGAATGACAAGGTGGTCCGAATTCCTTGCCACCTACAGCTACCTGCTGATCCATCGACCTGGTAAGACAATCGCACACGCAGACACCTTGAGCTGCACCCCGTCACCCGACCTGGACACTGCCCTGGCACCCACAACGTCCACCCTGAACATAGAGACCTTACCCAACCTCCCCCTAACTGAGTCAGACATTGCCTGTGAAACCAATAAAAACAAACGTCTGGCACGGGTTTTAAATTGGGCGGAGAAAGGGTGGCCGGAAAAAGATGATGACGAACAATTCAGGACTTTCTGAAACTGACAAACAGAACTTTTTACTCAAAAAGGTTGTTTACTATGGGGGGACAGGGTTGTTATCCCAGAAAAACTACAGAAAAAGGTTTTGGAATTACTACATGAGGGGCACCCGGGCATCGTTAGGACAAAAGCCCTGGCCAGGAGTTACGCCTGGTGGCCAGGGATGGACAAGCAAATCGAAGCCTGGGTGGCAACCTGTAGGCAATGCCAAGAATCCAGGCCGAGCCCTCCCGCTGCCCCAATCCTGGAATGGGAAACCCCTAGAGGGCCATGGTCCAGGGTACACATAGACTTCACTGGGCCCACAAAGGGGCACACGTTCCTTATAACGGTAGATGCCTACTCCAACTGGTTGGAGGTAAGCGACATGAGAACTACCACCACAGATGTCGTCATCAGAGAACTCAACAAATTATTCTCAACCCACAGTCTCCCAGATGTAATTGTATCAGATAACGGCCCACAGTTCACTGCATTGGAATTAAAAAAATTCCTAGTGGAGTGGAGAATATGGCACGCCCTGACAGCACCAGTACATCCAGCAGCGAACGGGAGGGCGGAACGAATGGTCCAATTCACCAAAAAAACAATCCAAAAAATCGAAACTGGGGAGATGCAAGAAAAAATAAATAAAATGCTATTCATCCAACATATAACTCCCAACACAATGACCAACAAAAGCCCAGCAGAACTATTAATGGGGAGGAAATTAAAATCCCCACTACACAGGCTGCACCCCACATACAACCCTGAAAACCCCCCCGACTCATAGAGCAAGCATCGAACATTTACACCAGGAGACGCAGTATACACTAAAAACTTTAGAGGGGACCCACTCTGGGTACCAGCAACGATAACCCAGGTAACAGGTCCCCGCTCGTACCAGCTACAAACAAACGATAAACGAGCATGGAAGCGACACATCAATCAACTAAGATCTAGAATTGCCACAGGAAACACAACTGACATGCAAGCACAAGCAAACAAAAATCCAGGAGGGGAGGGGGAGCACCCAAACACCAGCCAAGAAGGGAAGGCAAACCCCAAAAATCAAAACAGGCAACCCCAACAAGAAAGAAACCAAGAATACTCACCAGCTGAAGCACAGGGAAGCGACTAGCCCGAAGCCTCGCCTGGAAGGAGCAGCCAAGCCAGCTCAACCAGCCTGGAAAGACCGTGTGGGAGCAGCAGAGCCAACAGCTTAACCAGCCCGAGTAGACTGGGAGGGAGCTACAGCGAAAGGCCTGGCTCACCCTTCCAGGTGGTTCCATCAATGAGGCAGAGAGCGACACAGAACTCGACCAAACCGCTCGAAGACCAGGCACCAACTAACCTGCGCAGGTCCAGTAGACAGATACAGAGTCCCTTATGGGACTACGTTACATAGGACCATACCAAGAGGGGAGGGGTGTTCTGTATTGCTACATTAGCATTCTTGTAACCCCCCCATCCTGATTGGCCAGGACGCACGGTGCTCGGATTGGCTGAGTAAGCCGCAGCGATTAGCCCATTGCGAATCACCCGCGATTGGAGGAAACCGATCGCGGGGATTCGAAACGGTGTCATTGGCCACGGCTGGCAAGGCAAGCTCAATATAAGCCACCACCGATCCGAGGAAAGCCAAGCTGATCTCAGAATTAAATAAAAGAGCTTTAAAAAGGTCACTGAGTCTCGCGTCTCCTTTTTGCGATCGGCGAACATGACATAAAACATGAAAGAATTCTCACTGTAACCATACATTTAGGATAAATGTTTGCTTTCAGTGCTCCGTTTTGTCATATAAGTGGTTGAAATTCTCCCTATTTTCTTTTCACAATGATCTTTTTTCTCTATGTTCTCATTCATTCCCAAATACCATAGATGGGTGGAGGGAAGGTTATTGTATTTTTATTATTTTTATATGGAGGTTTTATCTTTGTAAACTGGCCAGAGTCATTGAGAGTGAGTTAGGTGGCCATATAAATTTTCTTAAATTAAAATAAAATAGATTTGAACAGTCACTCAGGAAAATGTTGTGCAACCTATGGTAATTGAGGGTTGATAGAGAAAACAGAATTGTGAGGGCATATACAGATAACAGATAACAGATAAATAGAGTTGGAAGGGACCTTGTAGATCATTTAGTCCAACACCCCACCCCCAAGTGGGAGACACTACACCATTTCTGACAAATGACAGTCTAATATCTTCTTGAAAGTCTCAAGTGATGGCGTTCCCACAACTTCCGAGGGCAAGCTGTTCCATTGGTTGATTGTTCTCACTGTCATAAAGTTTCTCCTTATTTCCAGGTTAAATCTCTCCTTGTTCAGTTTCCACCCATTATTCCTGTCTGGCCTACAGGCGCTTTAGAAAATAGCTTGACCCCTTCCTCCCTGTGGCAGCCCCTCAAATATTGGAAGATTGCTATCATATCTCCCCTGGTCCTTCTCTTTACTAGACTAGCCAAGCCCAGTTCCTGCAACCGTTCATTGTATGTTTTAGCCTCCAGTCACCTAGTCATCTGGGTTGCTCTTCTCTGTACTTTTTCTAGAGTCTCAACATCTTTTTTATAATGTGGCGAACAAAAATGGATGCAGTACTCTAGATGTGGTCTTACTAAGGCTTTATAGTAGTATTAGTACTTCCCTTGATCTTGATTGTATCCCTCTGTTAATACAATTTAGGATTGCATTAGCATTTTTCGCTGCTGCTGCACACTGCTGGCTCATATTTAGCTGGTTGTCCACTGGGACTCCAAGATCCCTCTCACAGTTACTGCTATTGAAATCACAGAATTGAAAGCTTCTTTGGGAACATGATAAATAAACTGTATCCCTTTAAATATATCCTAAACTGTGGTTAAGTTTCTTCATTAAATATTGCACAGTGGGATGAATATCAAAATACTGAAATGTAATATTAGTTAATTAATTGTATTGTGGAAAGGGAACTTCATGAGGACAGTGGTGAAACCCAAGCAGGAAAAATGCAAGGGGAACATCAGGCTAGCCATAAAAGCAAACTTGCATAGGAAAAGAGATTTGATAAAAGGTATTGAACGAAGCCCCCTAGACAAAAGCCAAGTAATTAAAGCTAGGGAAACAAGAAAAATAAATCCCTTACAAACAAAAGGCCATGCCAAATCAGCAAAACAAATAGACAAAAGACCCATAGCAGACAGGAGATTGCCACTAAACAAATATAAGAAATGAAACTAATAATCCAATCAAACCACCCCGCAGAGTTTACCCCCTGACGGAAATGAAGACAACCCCCCCTGACAGGATTTAAGCACTCACACACAAAAGGAGAAAAGGTATAAAAATCAGGAGTTTATTACACGAAGCTGGCTAGCCCCAGGAACGCAGACTTCTTGCTATCTCTCGCCTTCCTGAAAATTAAAGAAACTTGCTTCCAGGTAGCTGCCTCTGTCTGTGTCCTTACTCTGAAAGCACTCCCAGCTGGGAAAAAAAGAACCCTTGGAAGAAAGGCATTAGCAGAGCCTTTCAACAATTGGCGACCATGAAGGTTTTCCAGCCAACCCTGCCACCGGACCGGGCCCGCAGATCCAAACCAAGCCGGCATGGACCTTCTTTGTCCAGGGAAAACATCCACGGACCCAGCCCGGAAGGCATAAGGGTAGTAAAGGGAGTCCTTGAGCTTTTTTCTGCTCAACAGCTACTTGAAAGCAGGTGAGTACCACTTCAAATTTATAATCTTACTAGGGAGGGGAGTGGAAGCGTGAGTGTACCAGGTGTGTGAGTGTGGGTTTTCTCTGCTGAAACAGTGGGACCTCACCTCCTCTGTGATTGCCAGCTGCACCCCAGCCAGCTGCTAGCTCCAACAAGCCGTGACCGGCTGGATTTGGGAACGCAAGGGGTAATCACAGAGTGTGAGTCCTTCTGAAGGACGTAAGAAAAACCGAGTGGGCTGAGAAAGGAACTGTTGTTGGGAAATAAATAGAAAGCAGAATAAATAGTCCCAGTGCATCCCGCAAGTAAAGCCCTGTGCATTTAGAAGAGGCCCAGATTCCACTGCTGGCAAACAAAATTGGAAATAGTTTGCCTTACAAAGCAGAGCAGGTCCTTCCAGATCCCCACCTTTAAGGGAGATCTAAAACTGACTGGCGGAGTGTAGGAAGGGGCCCGCATCCGTGCTGCTAGGGGCAGACGGTCCTCCAAGATCCCGTTTTTTAGGGGGTCTTAAAACTGACTGGCGGAGTTTCCCTACGAGAAAGGGGCCCGTACTCCGTGTGTGTAGGAAACTGGAGTCCTTTCCAGACCTTTTTGTCTGAAAACTTACGGCGGAGCCCGGCTAAACCAAAGTAATCCCCACATCAGGTAGGGAATATGGGAAGTTGTAGCTCAAGGGCAATGGAAGAGACCCCCTTGGATAAATTACTTGAGGCTTGGGACGAAAGGCAAGTGCCTGTCCTAACTGGAAGTGAAAAGAATTTGCAAAAAGTGGGCTAGCAAAAAGTGGGCTTTATTGCGAGATGACATGGGTAGACAAATTTGGCCTGATAGTGGTACTTTAGATTATAAAACCCTGAAAGCACTTAGAACATGCATTAAGCCCAGCCAAATACCCTATTGGTACTGCTGGGCTGAAATTGTTAGGACCAAAGACCTGACTGAGAAAAATAAAAAAAGAAAGAAAGAAACTTGAAACCCATTTCAGGGAAGGGAATACTGAGGCACGGATTATGGCTCCCCCTTTAAGCAAGCCAGTGCCAGGCAGAAATAGGGGACAACTAGAATGTGTTTTTACCCACACTCCCTTCTCTGCCTCTGACCTAGTCATCTGGAAAAAGGATACCCCAGCTTTCAGGGCTGATCCTCAAACAGTTATTAAAACCCTGAAATCTATCATAGACAGCTATAATCCATCCTGGGGTGACATGACTCAGCTGTTACAAGTCTTTCTAATGAAAGACGAACTAATAAAACTGTTTGAGAAAAAAAAAACAGTCCAAATAGCCAAACCACCAACTATCCCTGGTCAGGCAGCCCCAGCCCACATCGCAGGGCCAATACATCGCCCTGACTGGGATTATAATGATACCAATCAATGGGACAAATACACTAGAGCAAAAGATAACTTACTAGAAGCTCTAGAGGAAATAAGAAAAAAAACTTTTAAACTAGTCTGAATTTCAAAAAAAAAAAAAAACACAAAGGGAAAAGGGAAACCCTAATGCCTTTTGGGTCCACTTGTCAGAAGCAGCTACTGCATATGCCCACCTAGACCTTAGCTGCCTGAAGGACCAAAGGATTTTAGCTTCAGCCTTCGTGGATCAGTCCACCTTAGATATTAAAGAACATTTCCACTGCTTCGTCTCTAACTGGCCAACCTTAGACATAGCAGAGTTGCACAGGATTGCTAACTTTGTCTATGATCAAAGAGACAAGCTGAAAGAGGAAGAGAAAGATAGAAAGAGATGAGTAGAAAGACAGGAAGACTTTAAAATGTTTGCTGTAATGAAACATGATGCCAGACAAATGTCAGGTAAAAACCCCTATAATTCAAAGAAATGCTAGTATTGCGATAAAGCAGGATGGTCGCAAGGCAAATGTCAGCATTGTTATAGGTGCAGACAGGAAGGTCATTTCAGCAAGCAATGTAGGCAACATCACCCCCCCCTGCAACCGGTATCACCCACGACCTAGAAACATGAGGCCAGGCAATAATCCAGCCCATTACACTGAGCAACAAAGTTTCAGTCATCAGGCACCACCCAGTGCTCCCTTTCCTCCAAAAAAATAATAACAGTAGACATCAATGGGAGCAAAGGAGAGAACAAGACTTACCCCCTTCTTGACTAGAGCATGATAATGAAAGCACTGAATTCATGGCTACCTTCAATGGACTAGCTATCCCTTTAAAAAACGGCCCAGAAGGGGAACCCATTGTTACTATCCTTATAGGAGGAAAGAAATACAATTGCTTAGTTGATACCGGAGCCACCTCTTCATTAATTACTGAACCACCATATAAAGCTTCAGTGGCTGAAGGGGCTCAGGATAACATAATGGGAGTGGGGGGGGGAAATAATCCCTGTAGAATTTACCCACAATGTACCAGTAGAACACCTTTCACAGTAGACCATGCATTTACTATTTGCCCCCAGTCCCCACTGTCTCTACTAGGAAGGGATCTCCTGTGTAAAATGGGAGTTACCATAACATGTGGAAAACAGGGGCTGCAATTGGAAATCCCAGGAAAAGGCACATACAAGACAATCATGCTGATAACCAGCAACACAGGACTCCATGAAGATTTAAAAAGCCTGCCACCCTCCTTATGGGGCTGGGATACATCAGAAGTGGGACTACTTAAAGGAGACACACCTCTCCTGGCCACAAGTGCTCCCAATTGCCCTCTTTTATTTCAGAACCAGACCAAGACAAGATATAGGTATTTCACCCCCCTTTGAGATCCTTTTTGGTCAACCCCCCATACCCTACTAGGATCCTCATTCTCAGCCTAGATCCTCATTCCCTTTGCTTAGATAGGGGGATAGGGTTCTCTCTTCTTATCTTACAGCCCTGCAAAAGAGACTACAGACCCTCTGGACCCAGAGTGCGCTGACACAGACTTTACCCCCGGAAGAAGCCCTGCATCCATATGAGCCAGGAGATTGGGTGTGGATCAAGTTCTTCACCAGAACCTCCCCTCTACAACCCAGGTGGAAAGGACCCCACCAAGTTTTACTGACTACACACACTGCCATAAAGGTTTGCAGAATGAGACTTTTGGCTACATTGGACACATGCAAAGCCAGCAGTCATAGACCATAGCCAAACTCCACCACAATCAATCCCACCCATCAAACTCAAGAAAGATCGGGACACAGATCAATGGACGCTTGCATTATTCTTCAACACTGTTAAACCACACCACTGTGAGGAACCAAGTGCAAAGGTTGCATTACACAAAACAGGACTCTCAGGTGCTGAGTTATAAACTTTTTTTTAATTTTTGTCTCACCTTCTCCATTTTTTCCTTTTTTAAACCTTTTTCATCGTATTTTTTTTAACAAAAAGGACTTTACTCATAATTTTTTGATACTTGACCTTTTACATTTTTATATTGCTATTAAAAAAAAAAAAAAGAGGGGAGGAAGGGAAGAAAAGAAATCTAGCAATGGGGAACATGAAATGCAATGTATTCTATGTATTATTATCTGTAATAATTGTAACATTTGTAACACAAGAAACTGCGCTCCTGGAACCAAAGCTTATGCCAGAGAAAGGAAAACATATGGGAATGTTTAGCAAGAGAACTTTTGCTTAGCAGGAGGGAAATCATAATGTCACTGGGTGCAGCATACCTAGGGTCACAGAATACACCAGTCTTAGCAACACAGAACTAAAATGCAACTATACAGAGACCATATCATTTTCATATAGTTACCTGAAGCTCCCACCAGGATGGTTTTTCCTTTGTGGCTTAGAAGCCTACTCATACCTTCCTGCAAATGCCACAAATGGCCCCTGCACCTTGGGAAGGTTAACCATGCTTATGCCATCCATACAGAGACGACACAGGAGACCCTTCCAAACCCTAGACTCAGACTGTGATTCCAAAGTCTCCCTTCCCACAAAAACAGAATACATCTCATTGGCAATATCCTTGGTAGGGGTACCTGGATTGGCAGTGCAAAATTCTAAAAATTTGAATAGACTAGCATGTACCCTGGCAAAAAGCTTGAATTTGACCTCCCATGCCCTGGATGCCCTTAACAGAGAACTGAGGGAGGTCAGAGAAGCCACCTTGGAGAATTGGGCAGCAATAGGCTTCCTTCTCTTGAAGCATAACTATGGCTGTGAAAAATTCCAAGGGATGTGTTGCCTCAATCTGGACGAAACCTCAGAACTCATAGGGAGGGACATCCACCACCTGAAAAAGCTATCTCAGAATATTGGTCAGGAGCAATCATTCCTGGACTTTTCATGGCTCTTCTCATGGATGCCAGATTTCCATTGGCTCAAAATCCTCATAACAACCGCAGTCACCATTTGTGTCTTTGGAGCCCCCATGTGTTGCCTCTGTCTGTGTACCACCCTGCCTTAGCTGCCTAAAGGCCTGTATTCCCTCTCAGAGGAGAAAATTAAAAGGGAGACAGGCAGCTATGATAATGATCCAGATTGATCACAAATAACAAGTATACCCAGACATTCAATCAGAGACCACCTTAAAAAAAAAAATGAAGGATTGTGGAAAGGGAACTTCATGAGGTCAGTGGTGAAACCCAAGCAGGAAAAATGCGAGGGGAACATCAGGCTAGCCATAAAAGCAAACTTGCATAGGAAAAGAGATTTGATAAAAGGTATTGAAAGAAGCCCCCTAGACAAAAGCCAAGTAATTAAAGCTAGGGAAACAAGAAAAATAAATCCCTTACAAACAAAAGGCCATGCCAAATCAGCAAAACAAATAGACAAAAGACCCATAGCAGACAGGAGATTGCCACTAAACAAATATAAGAAATGAAACTAATAATCCAATCAAACCACCCGCAGAGTTTACCCCTGACGGAAATGAAGACAACCCCCTGACAGGATTTAAGCACTCACACACAAAAGGAGAAAAGGTATAAAAATCAGGAGTTTATTACACGAAGCTGGCTAGCCCCAGGAACGCAGACTTCTTGCTATCTCTCGCCTTCCTGAAAATTAAAGAAACTTGCTTCCAGGTAGCTGCCTCTGTCTGTGTCCTTACTCTGAAAGCACTCCCAGCTGGGAAAAAAAGAACCCTTGGAAGAAAGGCATTAGCAGAGCCTTTCAACAGTATTAATACATTAATTAATTGCTATGTTTTTATAAAAGTCACTAATCTCCAATCCACTATTTGAAAATTAAAAAAAATCTGTTTTTAAAATCCTGGTCTCAGGCGAGTACTGTATGCTTGAAACTATGGGATGAATGTATAGTTTGAATGGAAGGAGCATGTTCTTTTAATATGGGGACTATGCAAATTTGTTTGATTCTTTCACAACTTTAAATGCAGGCTTTGAGAACTTCACTCTGCAGAGGAGATTAAACACTTAGCTTCAAGTGACATCAGCACTGTCAGAATTATGTTTTACATCTTTATTTTCTTTCTCAGTTTTTCATGTAGATGTTCTCTTCAGCCAAAAAGGACCATTGATATTCTGGGCTTTTCTACTTTTCTTCTGACCCCTTCTTCATCTTCTCTTCTCAGGCTGTGATTCACAGGTTCAGTTTGTGGAGAGTGGAGGAGGTGTTGCAGACCCAGGAGCTTCCCTCCGCCTAATTTGTAAAGCATCTGGATTTACCTTCACAAGCTATAACATACACTGGATCCGTCAGGCTCCAGAGAAAGGACTGGAGTGGGTGGCTGGATTAGATACTTCAGGAAGTAGTAAATGGTACAACTCCAAAGTCACCGGAAGATTCACCATCTCCAGAGACAATTCACAAAATTTAGTTTATCTCCAGATGAACAGCTTAAAGGCTGAAGACTCTTCCTTGTATCATTGCACGAGGTACACAGTGTCTCATTCTTCCTTGCAGCTTGTACAATTTCTCCAGCGGTCCCTTGGGAGAAGAAATTGAGAGACAGAGGCTCACAGCTTCTTTTTGTAGAAAGCCTCCCTCCCCAGATTAAAATACTCTTAATGTTAAAAGAATAGAATGTTTCCCTCAAAGGAAAAATTGAGAAAAATCTTAACAAAGGCAGAAAGCAGCCCCAGTCTTCCTGTCATAGCAGAAGCTTGCAGAGGCTGGCCTTTTGGAATGGAGATTTTGTACCCATTCAGAAAGACTAGGCCAATCTATTCATAAGCAAAGAGACTCCAAAGAAGCAACACAATAAGGCAAGCCAAAGCTGGCAATGCATCTAGGATTTGCATTTCCCCTTTTGCCTGTAGAGCCAGCCATGACCCCTACATGATCCCATAGGAATCTGGCAACAGCCAATAAAATGTTAAAAGACACATTGTTACACAGGAACAGGTATCTCAATCACAAAGCCCCAAAGAATGTTACCTATCACAACCCCATTTTGTCAGCCATCCCAGAAATATGCTGCCATCTCTGAAGTTTCTACCATTCAAATAAACAGAGACCTACTTGCCTGCAGACAGCCTCCATTTTATTTCCAGCATCTTTCTCCTAGATTGGAACCAGACCAAATTTTACTTCCAACAATTCTCTTAAAAGTTTCTCCTTTTAAGGAATCCAGGAGAATATTGAATCTAGCAGCCATTGGCTTAGGAGTATAGCTGCCAGAAAGGGAGAAGTTCTCATACAACAGACTACAAAATCAGCAAATTCACAGGAAGAAAACATGAGTGGAAATAAAGAAAAACTTCACCCATATTTTGAAGAAAGGGTTTGGTGTTGGCAGAGTGGATTCTGGTGGGGAGAGGCTAATAAAGGGTAAAACAGATTTACTCAGGAAAGATCCAAGGTGTGTGAGTCACCCCGGTAGTTGTTTATTAACACCAATTAATCCTGTTGCCTTTTCCAGGGCAAGTTAAACATGAAAATGGACAATTCATGTGACATTACAAAAAAAAATCTTCTAAAAAATTATCCCTTAACTTACTTTCATTTACAAGTCAGAAGTGGGCACTGGAGGTTCAACTATTAATAAAATACCCTTAATCTTAAAGATTTCACCTACTAACTATGGTTACTATTAGGACTAGACTCAAGGATTTAGAGAACTGATTAAAATAGAGGACATTTAGAAAGGTCTTCAGAAGCATAAACGGAATACTTTCAAACAATGTTGAATTCTACCCAAGAGACTTTGCCCATGGTGGGCAAAGATCCAGTCATGCTGAAGACACATCTGAATTAATAGTTGAAAAGCAGGGAGAGAAATTTGAGGGCAGAGAAAGAAGAAATACAGATTTTAATGTAAACATTTCTTTACTTCTTCTTTCAGAGTTTTGAATCACTTTCACTTTTGCCGTTTTACCACAAATGGTAGTTAGTTGACTGACTGATTTATTTCCACCCCTGCTGGATTTTATTTGTTTTCTCTGTTCTCTTGTCTTTGAGAGTAAAACCACAATCGCCCAATCAACTGACTAACAATTGAAAATTTTCTATTCCTAAAATCCTGGCCTCAGGAAAGTACTATATGTTTGCCACTGTGGGATCAATTTATAGTGTGAATGGAGAGAACATGTTCTTATAATATGGGGCCTATGCAAATTGTTCAGTTCTTTCACACCCTTAAGTGTAATTCTTGGAAACTCCACTCTGCAGAGAAGATCAAGCACTTAGCTTCACGTGACACCAGCACTGTCAGAATTACGTTTTGCATCTTTGTTGTCTTCTTTCTCAGTCTTTCTGGTAGATGTCCACTTCTAACCAAAATTGACAATTGATCAACTCTCCTTTTTCAGTTTTCCCCTGATTCCATTTTTTATCTTTCCTTCTCAAGCTGTCACTCACAGGTCCAGTTAGTGAGTGTTGTAGCCCCTGGAGGTTCCCCCCACCTAAGCTTTAAAACTTCTGGATTCACATTCAGAAGCCATCACATGCACTGGTTCCGGCAGTCTGTAGAGAAAGTACCAGAGTGGGTGGCTTGATTGGATAATTCAGGAAGTAAAAAAATGGTACAACCCCAAATTCAATGGAAGATTCACCATCTCCAGGGACAATTCCCAAAGCTCAGTATATCTCCAGATGAGCAGCTTGAAGACTGAAGACTCTGGCTTGTATCATTGTGTAAAGCTCATAGTGACTCCACTTCCCTTCCTGCTTGGACAATTTCTCCAGTGGTCCCTGTTAAGTCTGGGTGGTGGGTCCCAAGGAGAGACGAGACTTGTGGTAGTGAACAAACAGCTCTTTATTAGCAATCAGATACTGAGACAAAACCCCTAGCCGAGGCTGCTCTTTTTATAGAGCTTGGCCCTGGCTAGGCAGCCAATGACAGGTTTTTGAGCTTGCCATGCTTGGTATTAGCCAATCGCGGCAAGCTCTATATGAGCCAATCAGAGAGTACCATATCTTCCAATCAGGGCCTGGCTTTTCTGGACCAATAGGAACGCAGGCTTTCAAGCCTGCTAGTACGGAACACCCCTCCCCTCTTGGTTCCGTCCAACAGGCGGAGAAACGTAGTCACACAAGTAGGCGGGTCTTCAGACCTGTCTACTTGACTTGCGCAGTTCACAATGTCTATAGTCACCATCAGGTTCAGACGGGCTCCGCGTCACTCCCAAGCTTCTCGCAGGAACTGCCTGGAAGGGTGAGCTGGGTCTATAGCTGTGACTCCCACCTGGTGCATCTAGGTCGGTTGAGTCGTTCGCTCTGCTGCTCCCGCCTGGATTCTCCAGGCTGGTAGAGCTTGTCCGGCTGCTGCTTCCAGGTGAAGTACCCATCTGCCACAGTTCCCTGTCAGCTGGTAAGTCTTGTTGGTTAAATGTTTGATTTTTGTTTAACGTGTGGGGGGGGTGTTCTGCTTGTGCAGAAACTGGTTCTTGTTCAGAGTTTGAGGATTCCCCCACCCTCTGGTTTCTTGGGTAGAGTCTGTGAGGGGAGAAATGGCCATCCTGGACCTTAGCTGGTCAATGTGACATTTCCAAGACCTCCCATCAGTGGTCTCGAGTCGGTAGGAACGAGGGCCGGTGATTTGGGTTATTTTTGCAGGAAGCCATAGTGGGTCCCCAGTATAGTTCTTGGCAAAAACAGTGTCTCCTACCTTGAAGGCACGGATTTTACTAGAGGATCCCAAGAGTTTCTCTGGTGTGTAAGCAGGGTGAAGACAATCTAGGGGAGACCAGGGTCTTCTGCCCATGAGTAGCTCAGCTGGGCTCTTGGTCGTGGTGTTGGGTGTGATGTGTTGGATCAGAAGCATTTTGGTGATTTTCTCGTGGATGTTGCCATGTTCAATTCTTTGAATAGTCTTTTTTGTGAATTGAACCATACGTTCAGCCCTACCATTTGCTGCCGGGTGAACGGGCGATGTCAATGCGTGTTGGATGCCATGGTCTGCCAAGTATTGCTCGAATGCTAATGCAGTAAACTGAGGTCCGTTGTCTGATACTAAGACATCAGGTAGACCGTGTGTGTCAAGAGTTTGTTTAACTTTTTTATGACGGCTTCCGTGGTGGTGGTTTTCATTTTGCTTACTTCGAGCCAATTGGAGTAAGCATCAACGGTAATCAAGAAGGTATGCCCTTTTGTTGGCCCAGTGAAGTCAATATGGATGCATGACCATGGGCCTCTGGGGGTCTCCCATTCTAATGGTGGGGCTTTTGGGGGAGCTGAGCGAGTCTCTTGGCATCTGTTACAGGAGGCAACCCAGGTTTCAATTTGCTTGTCCATGCCTGGCCACCAAGCATAGCTCCTGGCCAGGGCTTTCATACGTACGATGCCTGGGTGCCCATCATGTAGCATGTTTAAAACTGTTTTTTGTAGCATTTCTGGTATGACTACTCAGTCTTCCCACAGTATACATCCTCTTTGGGAAAAGAGTTCAGTTTGCCGGTTTTTAAATGGTTTAAAGAGTTCGTTTGTCTCACTTTTTGGCCAACCCCTTTCAACCCAGCTGAGAACTCACGCCAATTGTCTGTCGCATCATGTTTCACGAGCAATGTCTTGTGCAGTCAATTGTGACATGGCTGTAGTTTCAATTTACAAAATTGATAATGTGGGTGCTGGGTCATCTTGCACATCTGGCAAGGGGGATCGGCTTAAAGCATCGGTGTGCAAGATAGATTTGCCAGGTCGATGTATTAATTGGTAATTATAAGTGGCAAGAAATTCAGACCATCTTGTCATTCTAGGTGACAGGATGTGTGGAGTGGGTTTGTTACCAGCCAGAATGCCGAGTAGGGGTTTATGGTTGGTAATAATTGAAAATGTCCTACCATAAATGTACTCGTGGAATCTTTTGACTGCGGAGACAATGGCGAGGGATTCTTTATCCAGCTGACTGTAGTTCGACTCTGGTTTGGACAGGGTTCTTGAGAAAAATGCAATGGGAGCCTCTGTTCCATTGGGCAATGTGTGCCTTAGGATTGCTCCCACACCAAAAGGTGAGGCGTCACAAGTAACCGTCAGTGGTAAAGTCTCGTTGTATTGCATGAGGACTGCGTCGGAAGTCAGGAGCTCTTTTATCTGTTGAAATGCACGTTCCTCTCGCCGTCCCCAAATCCATGATGCCTTTTTATCCAGGAGTCTATGCAGAGGCTCCGTGACAGTGGCTTTCTGGGGTAGGAAAATATTATAGAAGTTAATGAGTCCAAGGAATGCTTGGAGGTCCGTTTTGCTTTTTGGTCTGGGGGCTTCTTTGATGGCCCTTAATTTCTTGTTGGAAAGGTGAATTCCTTGTTCATCTAGGAGGTATCCAAGGAATTCAACCCTTTCAGTACGTAACTGGCACTTTTCTTTCTTTACCTTGAGGCCAGAGTCTTTAAATTTTTGTAGCACTGCTCTCAGTCTTTTTTCCAATTCTCGTTTGTTGGGGGCTGCTACTAAGATGTCATCAAAATAGGGCATGACTCCTTTAATTCCTTGTAGCAGTCTTTCCATTAGGCTTTGGAAAACCCCTGGTGCGACGCTGACTCCAAACTGGAGCTGGTTGCATTTAAAGGCCCCTCGATGCATTATGATTGTTTGAGACTCGGCGGTTTCAGCATCGACCAGCAGTTGTTGATAAGCCTGAGCCAGGTTGAGCTTCGCAAAGATTCTGCCACCCCCCAGTGAGTGTAGGAGATGTTGGACGACCGGTACTGGGTAGGCACTCTGCCGTAGTGCATGGTTGAGAGTGGCCTTGTAGTCACCACAAATTCTCAGGGAGCCATCAGGTTTGATGGGGGTGACAATTGGTGTTTCCCAACGGGCATGATCAATGGGTTCTAATACACCTTGCGCTATTAGTTTGTCTAATTGTTCGTCTATTTTAGGCTTGAGTGCAAAAGGCACTCGGCGCGATTTGAGGCAGATGGGAGCGATGTCAGGGCTAAGATTAAAGGAGATTGGGGACCCCTTGTACTTGCCTAGGGTGTTGCTGAAAACTTCTTGGAAGTCCCGAACGAGCGTTGCTCGTTCTTCATCCTCTGTGTGGTTGATGTCTGCCATCTCGATCCCCAATGGTGTGAACCACTGCAACCCTAGTAGACTGGGGCAGTCTTTATCGATGATCGTGAGTGGTAAAACGTTGGTATGGTCTTTGTATGAGATTTTAAAATGTCCCACGCCTGCTACTGGGATGCGGTTCCCTTGATAATCTTTCAAAATCAATTTCTGGTCACTCAGTTCTTGTCGGTGTATGCAGGGTATTATGCACTTAATGGTCTGCCAGGAAACCATAGAGAGGTAGGAGCCAGAATCTACCTCCATGGTGCATGGTTGGTTTTCGATACTGAGCTCAACATGGATTTTTTGAGCATCGATTGGTGAAGCGTGGCTGATAATGACTGTTTGGTGCGTTTCCTCTCTTCGGGGTGCCTCACTGAACCTTTTGGTTCTGCTGTCCCGGCTCCATCGATTGTTGGACAGATGGTCCTGGTTTTTGGTAGGGTTGCCATCTTGCCTTCTTGGGCTGTTTCCCTGGTGCTGAGGGATGAAATTCCTTTTGTTGCGGCATACTTTGGCGATATGCCCTCGCTTCTCACAAAAACGGCAAACTGCGTCCAGGAACTTACATTCAGAACGTGGGTGATCTCCTCCACAGCCAGCACATTGGTACCCCGACTTATGACCCCACCGGTCTTGCCACTCGCGCTCTGACTGGAGCCTGTGGACTTCTTCCTCTTCGCTGTCAGATGGGGATTCGATGTCGCCATGGTGGGTGGAGGCTGCAAGTTTCTCCAGTGTTGTGGCCGGCTCACTGGTGGATTTGCGATCGGTTCCATTTGAACACCGCATTCGTGCCACTGACTTACGTGTAGCTTTGGCTGCGGTGGCTTTGGCTATGGCGTCAGCAAGGGATATATCTCCCTTGGCCATCAGTCTGCTTTGGAGTGCTGGATCTTTTAGCCCGAGGATGACCCGGTCTCGCATGGCTTCATCTAGGTTAGCGAATCCACACAAACCCCCTAGGTCTCTTAGGTCGGCTACGAACTCACCGATGCTCTCACCCTCGTCCTGATCACGCTGCTAAAAGTCATGTCTTCTGATCGGGGTCGGTACAGCTGGAGTGTAGTGATTTCGAAGGATGGGAGCTACGTTGTCCCAATCCATTGTCTTGACATCAGCTGGCTTCGCAAGCGCCTTGGCCATTTTAAAAATGGCAGGTCCATAGTGTGTCAAAAAGACCGTTCGCTTCTTACTGCCTGTGGCGTCTTTCAGGTTGTTCGATTCCAAGAACATTTGGAAATGATCAATGTAGGACTCCCAGTCCTCGCTGGCTGGATTGAATGGTGTGGGTGGTACGGCGCTGCTGGACATTTCGCTGGTCATCTTTGCACTGTCTGCCATGTGCTGGTCGGCCTTGTTGTCTCAGTATCCCATCCTTGTTGCCAGTATTAAGATTGGGCAGTGGGTCCCAAGGAGAGATGAGACTCATGGTAGTGAACAAACAGCTCTTTATTAGCAATCAGATACTGAGACAAAACCCCTAGCAGAGGCTGCTCTTTTTATAGAGCTTGGCCCTGGCTAGGCAGCCAATGACAGGTTTTTGAGCTTGCCACGCTTGGTATTAGCCAATTGTGGCAAGCTCTATATGAGCCAATCATATCTTCCAATCAGGGCCCGGCTTTTCCGGACCAATAGGAATGCAGGCTTTCAAGCCTGCTAGTACGGAACAGTCCCTTGAGAGGAGACTTTCAGAGGAAGAGGCCTACCCTTGCAGCTCTTTCGTCTCAATTTGTCCTCTTAAGAGACTCCTGGAAATAGTGTACAAGGGTGAAATTTGCAACTTCTGCCTCAGGATTTATGAGAATGGGGCAAGATCTCATAAAGCCTATTACAAATTCCGCAGGGTCACAAGAAAGAAAAAATATTTAGAATATCACCAAACTTTGATCTATATTTTGAAGGCCAAATTTAGTGCTGCTATGTTTGATGGTGCAGGAAGGAGATTAATGAAGTATAAAACAAGGCAGAACATTCAAGGGTAGAGGAATATGATGGAGGAAAATAGGGAGATTTATTGTTGTTGGGAGAAAAATCCAGTCCAGTTCCAACCCAGGAGAAAGGCATTGGTAAGAAAATGGAGGCTGATTGGAAATAATGACTCTGTTGATGATCAGAGCCAAAAACAGCATGTAGTTCTGGGACAGCTGACAAATTGGTTTGATGAGTGAATGGGTTTTTGTAGGATTCTAAGATGCTGCTAAGGGGTTGCACAATGTTGTGAGCCTGGCATCTTCACCATCTCCAGGGATTTACCATCGACAAAGACAATTGCAAGAGATCAGCTTATTTCCAGATGAACAGAACAGAATATTGTATTATTGTGCAGGGACACAGTGACTTCAAGTTTTTACAAATTCTCCAGGAGTCCCTTGAGAGGAGAAGCTGAGAGGAAGAGGCCTAACATTGCCTCTGCTTCCTTTAAGATTTTCCTGTCAAGGAATTCCTGGATGTATTCTACAAAGACCAACTTTTCACAATAAACTGACATTTCTTTTTTAAAAAATCTATTCTTAAAATTATGGTCTTAGAAGAGTACTGTATGCTTGGAACCATGGGATGAATTTATGGTCCAAAAGAAAGGAGCCTGTTCTTATAATATGGGGACTATGCAAATTAGTTGATTTATTTCACATCATTAGAGGCAGCCCCTGAGAACTTTATTCTGCAGAGAAAGTCAAGAACTTATCATCAAGAGACACCAGCACTGCCACAATTATGTTTTGCATCTTCTTTATTTTCTTTCTCAGTTTTTCAGGTAGATGTTCTCTTCAACCAAAAATGACCTTTGATAAACTCTGCTTTTCTACTTTTCTTCTGACTCCTTCTTTATCTTCCCTTCTCAGGCTGTGACCCACAGGTTCAGTTTGTGGAGAGTGGAGATCTTGCAGCCCCTGAAGCTTTCCTCCCCTAACCTGTAAAGCATCTGGATTTACCTTTACAAGTTATAACATACACTGGATCCGTCAGGCTCCAGAGAAAGGACTGGAGTGGGTGGCTGGATTAGATACTTCAGGAAGTAGCAAATGGTATAACACCAAAGTCAGCAGAAGATTCACCATCTCCAGAGACAATTCACAAAGTTCTGTTTAACAGCGAATGTTAGTTGACTGCCTTATTTATTTCAAAACCCTGCTGGATTTTATTTGTTCTTTCTGTTTTCCTTTTAATTTATTGAGTTGCTTTTACCAATTTATCTAATTTCATTATGGAAACATAGCAAATATTGTTTCTGGGTAGTGAAACTGTCTACACTGGACTATATTTTATTGAATTTTCATCGCAAGGAATTTGTATTCTACTAACTCGGATCAGAACAGTCAGAAAATATTTTCTCTCTGTCTCTTTATTGCCCCCTTTATTATCTATGGATCAGTTTCACCGAATAACCAGATCAGATTACAGAGAGAAGGAGAAGACTGACACTGGGAAAGGGAGAGAGAGAGACAAAAAGAAGATAAATATGCAATCCCTACTGAAATTTGCTTCTCAAGAGTTTGATGAATTCATAAAATCTTGGAAACAAATCTTGAAAAAATATCATTTTAAATGTTTTAACTCACAAGAGGTGAAAGCCTGTTTTTAAAATAGAGTAGATGATTTGGAAAACAACATAGCAATAGCACTTAGACTTATACACCACTTCACAGTGCTTTGCAGTTTTCTCTAAGCTGTTTACAGAGTCAGCATATTTTCCCCAACAGTCTGGGTCCTCGTTTTACTGACCTTAGAAGGTTGGAAGGCTGAGTCAACCTTGAGCCAGTGAGACTCAAATAGAGGACCCAGAAACAACACAGACTTCTGAAAATCAAAGCAAAATGAGTTTTGTTTTCCAGCAGCAAAGTGGCCTGAAAGAAACATGGCTGTAGAAAATACAGAGCTGATCATACACTTTTCCTAAGCTCATCTTGTATTTCCATATAATAGGGGAGAATTCTCTGGATGGATACTGTAGTGATAAATGGGTTTTTTAAAAGGGTTTTGAAAAAAATAGTAAAAGTCATGTGATTTAACTAACATACCTACTGGATCTTTGCTATAAGGATTCTGTGTTTCATTACTTTTAAAAATGTTTGATCTTTTTTCTTTTAAAACTTCTGATGGGAAATTTCCATTTTTTCTAATTATATTCTATTGTGGAAAATTGAAATTTATCTCATATTTCTCCCTTGGCAATCATCTCTTTTTTATAAATTAGAATATAATTCTTTATTGGCCAAGTGTGATTGGACACACAAGGAATTTGTATTGGTGCAAATGCTCTCAGTGTACAGGTGAAACTCAAAAAATTAGAATATTGTACAAAAGTTCATTTATTTTAGTAATGCAACTTAAAAGGTGAAACTAATATATGAGATAGATTCATTACATGCAAAGCAAGATAGTTCAATCCATGATTTGTCATAATTGAGATGATTATGGCTTATAGTTCATGAAAACCCCAAATCCACAATCTCAAAAAATTAGAATATTGTGAAAAGGTTCAATATTCTAGGCTCAAAGTGTCCCACTCTAATCAGCTAATTAAGCCATAACACCTGCAAAGGGTTCCTGAGCCTTTAAATGGTCTCTCAGTCTGGTTCAGTAAGAATCACAATCATGGGAAAGACTGCTGACCTGACAGTTGTGCAGAAAACCATCATTGACATCCTCCATAAGGAGGGAAAGCCTCAAAAGGTAATTGCAAAAGAAGTTGGAAGTTCCTAAAGTGCTTTATCAAAGCACATTAATAGAAAGTTATGTGGAAGGGAAAAGTGTGGAAGAAAAAGGTGCACAAGCAGCAGGGATGACCACAGCCTGGAGAGGATTGTCAGGAAAAGGCCATTCAAAAGTGTTGGGGACTTTCACAAGGAGTGGACTGAGGCTGGAGTCAGTGCATCAAGAGCCACCACACACAGACAGATCCTGGACATGGTCGTATTCCTCTTGTCAAGCCACTCCTGAGCAACAAACAACATCAGAAGCATCTTACCTGGGCTAAAGAAAAACAGAACTGGTCTGTTGCTCAGTGGTCTAAAGTCCTCTTTTTTGATGAGAGCAACTTTTGCATCTCATTTGGAAACCAAGGACCCAGAATCTGGAGGAAGAATGGAGAGGCACACACTGCACGATGCTTGAAGTCCAGTGTGAAGTTTCCACAGTCTGTGTTGATTTGGGGAGCCATGTCATCTGCTGGTGTTGGTCCAATGTGCTTCATTAAGTCCAGGGTCAACACAGCTGTCTATCAGGAGATTTTGGAGCACTTCATGCTTTCTTCCACAGACAAGCTTTATGGGGATGCTGACTTCATTTTCCAGCAGGGCTTGGTACCTGCCTACACTGCCAAAAGCACCAAAACCTGGTTCAATGACCATGGGATTACTGTGTCTGATTGTCCAGTAAACTTGCCTGAACCCTATAGAGAATCTATGGGGAATTGCCAAGAGAAAGATGAGAGACATGAGACCAAACAATGCAGAAGAGCTGAAGGCTGCTATTGAAGCTTCCTGATCTCCCATAACACCTCAGCAGTGCCACAGGCTGATAGCTTCCATGCCACACTGCATTGGCAGTAATTGCTGCAAAAGAGGCCCAAACCAAGTACTGAGTACATATGCATGCTTATACTTTTCAGAGGTCTGATATTGTACTATGTACAATCCTTGTTTTATTGATTGCATGTAATATTCTAATTTTCTGAGATTGTGGATTTGGAGTTTTCATGAGCTGTAAGCCATAATCATCACAATTATGACAAATCACGGATTGAACTATCTTGCTTTGCATGTAATGAGTCTATCTCATATATTAGTTTTACCTTTTAAATTGCATTACTGAAATAAATGAACTTTTGCACAATATTCTAATTTTTTGAGTTTCACCTGTACATAAAAGAAAATATATATTCATCAAGAGTCAAGAATCATAAGGTACAACACTTAATGATAGTCATAGGGTACAATAAGCAATCAAATCATATTAGGAAACAGTCAATATAAATTGTAAGGATACAAGCAACAAAGTTACAGTCATACAGTCACAAGTGGGAGGGGATGGGTGATAAAGAGTGATGATAAGATTAACAGTAATAGTAGTGCAGACTTTGTAAATAGTTGAACAGTGTTGAAGGAATTATTTGTTTAGAAGAGTGATGGCTTTTGGGGAAAAACTGTTCTTGTGTCTGTCTAGTTGTTCTGATGTACAGAGCTCTATAGCATTGTTCTGAGGGAAGGAATTGAAACAGTTTATGTCCAGTGTTCCGGACTAGCAGGCTTGTAGCCTGCAAATCTGATTGGCCCGCTGAAAGCCGATCGTGATTGGTCGCCATAGACTGATGCGATTGGCCAGTAAATGGGCTGCCGTGATTGGCCCTGCCAAGAGCGGCAAACTCAAATCGCCTTCATTGGCTGCCTAGCTGCAGCCAGCCCTATATAAGGGGCTGCTGCGGCTGGGGTTAGTTGCTCAGATCTGAAGTCACAAATAAAGAGCTGTTGTTGCTATCTGAGTCTTGCCTCCATTCTTGAACCGTCCTCCAGGATCTAACACTGGCAACGAGGATGGGATGAGGAGGCAACTAAAGCTATTGAAATTGAGCTAGCCAAAGGAGCACGTGGCTGACAGAGCGCAACGATGGCGACATGGCCAGCAGCGCTATACCACCCGCAGCATTCGATCCAGCTACCGAAGACTGGGACTCATACATGGACAGATTTCAAATGTTCCTGGAGTCCAACAACCTCAAAGATGCCACACCCAGCAAGAAACGAGCCGTTTTTCTAACCCATTGTGGACCAGCCATTTTTAAGATGGCTAAAGCCTTAGCCAAGCCAGCTGAAGTTAAAACCATGGATTGGGACACCCTCGCTCCCATCCTGTGCAACCATTACGCCCCAGCCGTGCCAACTCTCATTCGCAGACATGAGTTCTACCAGAGGGACCAACGTGAAGGTGAGAGCATTGGGGATTTTGTGGCAGACCTGAGGAAACTGGGTGGTTTGTGTGGTTTCGCCAATCTCAAAGAAGCCATGAGAGATCGCATCATCCTTGGCCTCAGAGACCCAACCATCCAGAGCAAGATTATGGCCAAGGGAGACATCTCGCTTGCAGATGCCGTAGCAGACGCCACAGCAGCCGAAGCCACTCGTAAATTGGAAGCACGAATGCGTCGAACCAGCGGGACCAACCGCCAACCCACCAACGATGCTGGGAAACCTTCAGACAAGTACACATCGACCACCCATCACGAAGATGTCGAGTCATCTTCAGACAGCGAGGAAGAAGAAGTCCACAGGCTCCGGTCAGAACGTGAGCAACAGGACCAGTGGGGTCACAAATCCAACTACCAATGCGCCGGATGCGGGGGAAACCATCCCCGATCCGAATGCAGATTCTTAGTCGCCATATGCCATTTTTGCGAGAAACGGGGACACATCACGAAGGTATGCAGGAACAAGAGAAATTCCAGCCCCAGACGGAGAGGGAGCAGCCCAAAGAGAAATGATGGCAATGCCACCACACAGAGGGACCGCCCTAGCAACCAGTGGAACTGGTACAGCAGACCCCGAAGGTTTAATGACACCCCCAGATGAGAGGAGGCTCATCAAACCATCACCATTGGCCACGCTTCATCACTTGACGCTAAAAAGATCCGAGTAGAGGTTACGATTGAAAACAAACCGTGCAACATGGAAGTCGACTCTGGGTCATCACTATCCATGGTATCCTGGAGAACACTCAAGCAGCTAATCCCCAACATCCGACGCCAAGACCTCAGCAGTCAGAAACTCATACTGAAAGACTATCAAGGCAACCGGATTCCAGTCGCAGGTACCCGCCATGTGCAGGTCTCGTTCAAGGGACATAAGGCAATTCTTCCACTCACCATCGTGGACCGAGACCGGCCAAGTCTATTGGGTCTTCAGTGGTTCGCGCCATTAGGAATCGGAATGGCTGGCATCCATCATACTGAAGACAATGACTGGGAGGCGGCTCTCATCCACGACTTCCGAGAAGTGTTCAACAAAAGCCTAGGCAAGTACAAGGGGTCCCCTATTTCATTTAATCTTTACCCCGACATTGCACCCATTCACCTAAAGCCACGCCGAGTTCCCTTTGCTCTCAAATCCAAAATTGATGAGCAACTGGACAAATTAATTGCACGAGGCGTGTTAGAACCTATTGACCACGCCCGATGGGAGACACCAATTGTCACCCCCATAAAACCTGATGGGTCCATAAGAATCTGTGGTGACTATAAGGCCACCCTCAATCACGCGCTACAGCAGAGCGCCTACCCAGTACCAGTTGTTCAACATCTCCTGCATTCACTTGGGGGTGGCAAAATATTCGCAAAATTAGATCTGGCCCAAGCATATCAACAGCTGCCAGTTGATCCCGAGACTGCAGAAGCCCAAACTATAGTCACACATCATGGTGCATTCAAATGCAACAGGCTCCAGTTTGGTGTAAGCGTACCCCCAGGCATCTTTCAAAGCCTGATGGAGAGACTATTACAAGGGATAAAAGGGGTCGTTCCCTATTTTGATGATGTATTAATAGCAGCACCCACAAAAAACCAATTAGAAAAACGCCTCAGAACAGTCCTACAGAGGTTCAAAAACGCGGGCCTCAAGGTTAAGAAGGAAAAGTGCCAGCTTTGCACAGAAAGGGTGGAGTTTCTTGGCTACCTTCTTGACAAGCAAGGAATCCACCCCACAGAAAAATATTGGCAGCCATCAAAAACGCCCCAAGACCCAAAAACAAAACCGACCTCCAAGCCTTCCTGGGACTTATTAACTTTTATAACATCTTCCTGCCCCAGAAGGCGACTGTTGCTGAGCCCCTTCATAGACTACTCAATAAAAGGGCATCCTGGATTTGGGGACGTCGGGAGGAACACGCCTTCCAGCAAGTAAAAGACCTCCTTACCTCAAAGGCAGTACTAATTCAGTATAACGAGACACTACCTTTGACTGTCACATGTGATCCCTCACCATTTGAGGTTGGGGCCATCCTGAGCCACATCCTACCAAACCGCTCAGAAGCACCAATTGCATTTTTTTCACGAACTCTATCAAAAACAGAAAGAAACTATAGCCAATTAGATAAGGAAGCCCTTGCTATTGTCTGCGCTCCAGACTAACCACATCTTCCAACCCTGACCCTAACTTTGACACTAGGGGGGGAGGGGAAGCAGTGAACACAGAATTTGAACCAACACCTGTTTATTCCGAGCTAACACCGAGATCACCGCACCATGGTTGGCAACACTCACCAGCTGCAGCTGAGACTGGACAGTCAAACGCTTCGCCAAGAAGCAGCAACCAGGCAGGTTCAGCAAGCCCCGGGAGCCATGGCAGTAACAGCGAGGCTGAGGACTCCATCACCCCGGGGACACCAGAGGAGAGCCCTAACCATGACACCGGTTCACCGTTCCTGTTTGATCCAGCAAGCAGTCCATCTGAACCCGGGTTTGAACAGGGTCAAGCGGAACTGCGTAAGTCAGGCAGACAGGTGCGAAGACCTGCCTACCTGTGAGACTATATTACTCCACCCCTTAAACGGAACCAAGAGGGGAGGGGTGTTCCGGACTAGCAGGCTCGTAGCCTGCAAATCTGATTGGCCCGCTGAAAGCCGATCGTGATTGGTCGCCATAGACTGATGCGATTGGCCAGTAAACGGGCTGCCCTGATTGGCCCTTCCAAGAGCGGCAAACTCAAATCGTCTTCATTGGCTGCCTAGCCGCAGCCAGCCCTATATAAGGGGCTGCTGCGGCTGGGGTTAGTTGCTCAGATCTGAAGTCACAAATAAAGAGCTGTTGTTGCTATCTCAGTCTTGCCTCCATTCTTGAACCGTCCTCCCAGATCTAACATCCAGGATGTGAGGGGTCTGTTAATATTTTCTTTTTGACTCGTGCAGTATACAGGTCCTCGATTAAAGGCAGCTTGGTATTAATTGCTTTTTCTGCAGTCCTAATTATCCTCTCAAGTCTGTGTCTGTGCTATTGTCTTGCAGATCCAAATCAGACAGTTATAGAGGTGCAGATGATAGACTCAATAATTCCTCTATAGAACTGTATCAGCAGCTCCCTGGGCAGTTTGAGCTGGCGTAGAAAGAACATTCTTCGTTATGCTTTTTTGATGACGTTTTTGATGTTAGGTGTCCATTTTAGGTCATGTGATATAATAGAATCTAGAAATTTGAAGATCTCTACTGTTGATACTGGGTTGTCAAATATTGTAAGAGGTGGTAGTATGGGAGGGTTTCTTCTAAAGTCTACCACCATTTCTAAGGTTTTGAGTTTGTACTGTCATCTATTCATCATGGTACATTTACTTCTCTTGTCTTTGAGAGTGAAATCACAATCCCCCGAGCAACTGACTGAAAATTAATTTTTTTCTATTCCTAAATGCTGGTCTCAGGAAAGTACTATTTGTTTGCCACCATGAGATGAATTTATACTGTGAATTGAAGGAGCATTCTTATAATATGGGGCCTATGCAACTTGTTCAATTCTTTCACACCCTTAAGTGTAATTGTTGGAAACTCCACTCTGCAGAGGAAGTCATGAACTTAGCTTCAAGAGACATCAGCAATGTCACAATTATGTTTTGCATCTTTATTGTCTTCTTTCTCAGTCTTTCAGGTAGATGTTCTTTTGTAATCAAAAAATGACAACTTGTCAACTCTATTTTTTTGTTTTTTGCCTGATCCCTTCTTTATTTTTCCTTCTCAGGCTGTCACTCATAGGCTCAGTTGGTGGAGACTGGAGGGGGTATTTTAGTCCCTGGAGGCTCCCTCCGACTAACCTGTAAATCATCTAGATTCACTTTGCTTACATGGACTGGGTCTGCCATGCTCCAGAGAAAGGACTGGAATGGATGGCTAGAATTAGGGATACAGGAAGTAGCAAATTAAACAACTTCAAAATCACTGGATGATTCGCCATCTCCAGGGACAATTCCCAACATTGTCTTTTTCTGAAGATGAACAGCTTGAATCCTGAAGATTTTGCCTTGTATTATTGTGCAACAGAAACTGTGACCGATTTTCTCTTTAGGCTTTTACAATTTCTCCAGGGGGCCCTTGAGAGAAGAGGCTGAAAGGAAGAGGCCCAACCTTGCCTCTAATTCCTCTGAGCTTCTCCATTCAAGGAACCCCTAGACATATCGTTCAAGGCTCAACTTTGCAGCCTCTGCCACTAGAGTGCAATTGTCAGAAAGTGTTCTGACCTAGGCTTCCTTAGAAAGTACAAAACACAATCTTAATCCTGAAAAAACTTCTTTTATTTCCACATCTGTGAATTACATTTATTCACAGCCAGCCAGGATTCACAAGCAGTCTTTCAAGGGAATGTTTATAAACATTATCACACTTAGAATGCAACCAGAGAACTAATTGCCAGATGCAGGGCAAGACCAAACTTGACACGAAGTCCAACATAAATTTTCAAAGCTTGAACTGAGCAAGTGAACTAATTGCTTCCTGCAAAAGCTCACATTCCATTTGCTCCTCTTTTATGTCCTATGGGAGGGGACAATCATCTCCAAGGTATGGCCTTACTCCTGAGTTGACCCTGCTTGCTCAATTGTTCTTATCTTCTGCTAGCTCTGTGCATGTGCAGGCTGGGAACCCATTCCAGAATCTCCCCTGCATCACTGCTATCCAAACCTGAAGGCAGCAGCTGAGTGCCAGCCTGCCCTGGCCCCATTTCTGCCTCAGATGCAACACCTTCCTCTGGATCTTCCTCAGCCTCCAGACCTGGCCCAGAGTCCTCCCCAACCTTATCACTACTGTCTGACTCTGTTTCCAGCTCTGTCAGCTGCTAATGGGCCACAACACAAAGAAACAAATTATCTTCTCACAAATAAAACTGCAGGCAGAAGCACTGAAAGAAAAATGTTCGGATACATAAGATATAAGACCTTGGTACTTATCGTCAATTTTAGTTGCTCTTCTGTTAAGAAATTTGATCTCTGGTGGGAGAAAAGTCCAGTAACATTGATGATACGTTAGAGTAAAAGTGGAAAAGTAGAGGGTGGAAGAACATAATGGAGGGATATAGGGAGGTAGACTGTACTCTTCTAAAATGCAAGATAGCCACCAGGATAAAGGTGAAATGAAAAGAGACTTTTCTACCTAAAGCTACACTGTCATAAAAAATAACAACATAAATAGAGAAATAATCACACCATGGAAGAATTACAAAACCTTAAAATGTAATAATAGATGTGTGCCTAGCAATTGCACCATTTTATTAAAGATCAGTTATTATTCAGTCGCTAAGTCATGTCTGACTCTTCACAACTCCATGTCCTCAACAGCACAGCAGGCACTCATATCTTCCCCTGTCCTCCACTATGATTTGTCCTTCTTGGGTGGCCTTGCATACTTTGTGCATAGATTCTTTCAACTGCACAAGCCCCTTTATCGTGTCCAGGCAGTGATCAATGAAGGTGAAAGAGAAGTATCCTTCACTTACGTAGCTGAAACTTAAAAATTATCTATTCCTAAAATCTGGTTCCTCAGACCATAAGCTTGAAACCTTGGAATGAATTTATAACTCAAATGGAAGGAATGTGTTCTTATAATAGGGATAGCAGTGGGATTCAGCCAGTTCTCACCAGTTTTGGAGAACCAGATATTAATTTTGTGAGCAGTTCGGCAAACCAGCTGAAATCTTCCAACAGCCTTTTGTTTTTTCCACCTTAAGCAGTTAATCCTGTCAGGAAGATTGGAAGGAAATGTTCTAGTATGTCTCTCTGTGTTGTTTCTAGCCTAATCCTCCTTATCCTCAATGTGAGTTGGCCACACCTACCCAATCACATGACCAGCCAGCCATGCCTACCCAGGTGGTCATTAGGGCACGGTACCAGTTGTTAAATTATTTGAATCCCACCACTGAATATGTGGACTATGCAAGTTTGTTGAACTCTTCCTCGTCCTTAAATGCAGACCTTAGAGACTTCACTCGATAGAGGATGTCAAGAATCAGTTGCAAGAAACTCCAGAACTGACACAATAATGTTCTGCATCATCTTTATCTTCTTCCTCAGTCTCTCTGATAGTTGTTCTCTCATAAGCAAAAACAACAATTCATAAGATTTTTTTTCCCCCAAGTTTTTCCCAATTCTATTTATTTTTATTTTTTATTTATTTGATTTGTCAATTGTTTACAAGATAATAAGTATAAGTGTATACATAGTTATGAAACTATGAAATGGGTACATATAAGAAAAATAAAAGAAAAATAAAAGAAACAATAGGACAGGGACGGTAGGCACGTTGGTGCACTTATGGACGCCCCCTACAGACCTCTTAGGAAAGGGGTGAGGTCAATAGTAGACAGTCTAAGGTTAAAGTTTTGGGGGTTTGGGGAAGAAACTACAGAGTTGGGTAGAGTATTCCAGACATTGATCACTCTGTTGCTGAAGTCGTATTTCCTGCAATCAAGCTTGGTGTGGTTAACCTTGAGTTTGTATCTATTGCATGCTCTTGTATTATTATGGTTGAAGCTGAAGTAGTCATTGACGAGTAGGGCATTGCAATATATAATTTTATATACCATGCTTAAATCAGACCAAAGATGGCGTAATTCAAGTTTTTCTAGTTCTAGAATTTCAAGTCTGGTGGCATAAGGTATTCTACAATGAGTAGAGGAGTGGAGAACTCTTCTTGTGAAATATTTCTGGACTTTCTCAATTGTGCTAATATCAGATATGTAATGTGGGTTCCAGACTGATGAGCTGTATTCGAGTATTGGTCTAGCAAATGTTTTGTATGCTCTAGTTAGTAGTGTGATATTACCAGAGAAAAAGCTACGTAGGATTAGGTTAACAACTCTTAATGCCTTTTTGGCTATGTAGTTGCAGTGGGCTCTAGCACTTAGATCATTAGAGGTGAGTATTCCAAGGTCCTTTACAGAGCTTGGATCATCAACAAGATCTTGACTATTCAGCTTGTATTTTATTTTCTGATTTTTTTTTGCCAATATGTAAGACAGAGCATTTATTTGTTGAGATTTGAAGTTGCCATTTGTTTGACCATTCTGATACATGGTCAAGATCTTTTTGAAGGGTAGCAGTATTGTCTGTGGTATTGAACAGCTTTACATCATCAGTGAAAAGAATGCAGTTGCTCTTAATATGATCACAGAGGTCATTTATGTAGAGTATGAAGAGAGTTGGTCCTAGAACACTGCTTTGGGGGACACCACTATTGACAGGTACAGAATCTGATAGGACGCTCCCAATTTTGACCATTTGTTGTCTTTATCTCCAAATGAACATCCTCAAGGCTGAAGACTCTGCCTTGTATTATTGTATAAGAGACACAGTGTCTCCACTTTCCTTCAAGCTTGTACAATTTCTCCAGAGGTCCCTTGAGAGGAAGACTTCATCCTTGTTTTGTTCTCTCTCAGCTTCTTCATTCAATTGTCCCTAAAATATCTGTATAAGCTATACTTCTTCAGCTTCTGCCCTGGAGCACCACAAAACTGGATTCATCCTTGTTGATATCTTTTAGATATGGGTAGCTAGGTATTATTCTACTTGATTCAAAGGCTCAATCAGGAATTAAACTCATGGTCCTTCATCTCTTAGATGACTACACAGTGCATTATTTGAACACCTTTACAGGTCATGGTGCTCATTGATCTCAGAAAGAGGATACAATGATGGAATCTTTGAAAGAAGCACAACCTGAATACAACCTGAATAGCTTATCTCTACCAAAGAATGGGATGGGATGGGATGGGGTGGGATTGAATAGAATAGAATAGAATAGAATAGAATAGAATAGAATAGAATAGAATAGGTGGAAAGGACCTTGGAGGTCTTCTATCCAACCTCCTGCTTAGGCAAGAAACCCTACAACATTTCAGACAAATGGTTAACCAATTACTTCTAAAAAACTTCCAGTGTTGAAGCATTCACAACTACTGGAGGCCAGCTGATTGGAATGCATTGTTGAAATCCACACCAGAAAATATAAAGGTAAGTCCTTGACTTATGACCACATTTGAGCTCCAAATTTATGTTGCTAAGTGAGTCATTTGTTAAGTGACTTTTGCCTTACTTTATGCCACAGTTGTTAAGTTAGTAACAAAGTTGCTAAGGGAATCTAGTTTTCCCATTGATTTTGCTTGTCAGATGGTCACAGAAGCTGATCATGTGACCCCAAGGCACTGCAACCATCATAAAATATGAGTCAGCTGCCAAGCATCTGAATTTTGATCATGTAACCATGGGGCTGCTGGAATGGTGGTGTGAAAAATGGTCACTTTTTTCAGGTTGTTTATATACTCTGAACAGTCACTCTTCTTCTTCTTCTTCTTCTTTTTCTTCAGCGTTTGTCTCGCGCTCGGGCGAGGTCCGCTAATGTCCTTGAGTACTGCTTCCACACCTCTCTGTCTGCCACGTGTGTCGGGTCTGCCTTCGCGATCTCTAGATCGGTCTTGATCGTGTCCATCCAGCGTTGTTTAGGTCTACCACGCGGTCTCACTCCTCCGACAGTCACCTTCATTACAGATTTGATGATGGATTCTTCCTTGGCGCGCTCACGTGGCGAACCATCGTGGCCGGGACTGCCTCATGACCGTGGGGATGGGCACGACGTTGAACCGTCTCACGCACTTCTTCGTTCCTGGCGCGATCGAGTAGGGTGAGGCCTACCGACCATCGGAGCATTCGCATCTCCATTATCTGGAGTCTGCTTTCGGCTTCTTTGGTCGTCGGCCAGCACTCTGCGCCGTATATGGCCACGGGCGCACCACAGAGTTATAGATTTTTCGCCTTCAGGCGCATCGGCATCTTCTTGTCACAGAGGGCGCCCGTGACGGACTTCCATTTGCCCCACGCTGCATTGATCCTGGCTGCCACCTCAGTTTGTAGTAGGCCTTCTTCCCCAGAGTAGTTCCCAGGTACTTGAAGGTGGAGGCGCGTGGTAGCTCCTGCCCGTTCACGTGGATGGAGCCTGTCATTTCATTATCAGTGGTCAGGTATTCGGACTTCTTTAGGTTCAGCCGGAGCCCGAACTGCTCGAGGCGGTCGTGCCACTGTTGGACTCGGTGCTCGAGTTCAGCCTTGCACAGGTTGGCCAGGAACACATCATCGGCGTGAGAGCAGCGTCCATGGGGCGGGCGTGTACAGGTCGTGTGTAATTGTGTCCATCACCAGAATGAACAGCAGTGGTGAGAGAGCAGAGCCCTGGTGTACGCCGACGGTAATATTAAACTCCTCTGATATCCCAGCTGCCGCTTTTACACGGCTTTTGTGACATCTGTATAGGAGTTGGACCCATTGTCGAGCAGCTCAGGCACGCCGTGATCTCGCAGTGCGTACCAGATGAGATCGTGCGGGACTCGGTCGAAGGCCTTTTCCAAGTCTAGGAAGGCAGTGTGGAGCGGGATTTTCTTCTCTCTGTGAGCCTCCATCAGCATCCGCACACCAAAGATGGCGTCGGTGGTGCCGCAGTTCTTGATGAATCCAGCCTGGTTGGCGCTGATGTCGACGATGTCCCGAATGCGCTTATCAAGGGCCGCGTTCAAAGATCTTCATAGTGTGTGACAGTAACCTGACCGGTCTGTAGTTGGAGCAGTCCGCTGGGCTGCCCTTTCCCTTCCAGATCGGAACAGTGGTGCTGCGGTACCAGTCGTGTGGCACTTTTCCCGTGGAGGCGATGTTGTTGAACAGCTCGCACAGCCACAATGCCGAGCCCGGTAGTGCCTTTTTCCAGAAGTCGGCAGGGATGTCGTCTGGTCCTGTTGCCTTACCGTTTTTCATGGCCTTGATGGCATCGGCGACCTCGCTGGCATAAATGCCTGAGACTGGGCCTTCAACTGGGTCACCTCGCGGGGTTCGTGGGTGTGGGAACTCCTCGGTGGAGATCTTCTCGTATTGCCGCCACCTCTCCGCAGCGTCTCTGGGGTTGACGATCAAATTTCCCCTTTCATCGTTGATCCCATGAAACTGGTCAATGTCCAGGGTCTTCCTGTGTCTGTGTTTGGCTAGGCGGTAGATCTCATTCTCGCCTTCTCGCGTGTTCAGCTTCTCGTAGATGTCATCGTAGTGGGAGCTTCTGGCTTTCGCTACTGCTTTCTTGGCTGCCTTTTTGGCCGCCTTGTATTCGCAGAGCTTCTCGCTGGTCTTGTCCTGAAGAAAGGCCTTGTAGAGCCGTTTCTTCAGGTGTACGGCATCTTGTACTTCCGGTGTCCAGAGCCATGTATCTCGTTCGATGCGTCTCCGTCCTGGCTTGGTGCAACCAAGCTGTTGGCAGCCGGCAGTGTGACGTGTGTTTTGGACGTGTGTTTTGTAGTGGACGTTTCCACCATGTTGATGCGGCATTTGAGTACTCCAGCCGGCCTGTCGCGTGGGCCTGTCGTCGGAGGGTCTGCTCTCAGTTACGGTCAGCATTTGACGGCTTCGCGCATCCAGGGGACACCACTTGGAGGTGGCAGACCGCTCGTCCCCCATACTCTGAACAGTCACTAAATGAGGTATAGGTTGATGAAAGAATTTGGTTACTGGGAAAAAAAGAAAAGTTCCTGATTGTATTCAGTGAGTTAATAGTAGTTGAATTCCACATTGATAAACTATACAATAATAACAATAACAATAACAACATCATCAACAATAACAATAACAACAACAACAATAATAATAATAATAATAATAATAATAATAATAATAATAATAATAATAATAATAACAACCAAGATTTCTTTCAAGTCTGCCCTCAAGAGCTAAAGTAATTTTGCCTCTAAATGCTGTGGCCTGCAGCAGAGCTTTGAGGAGGTTGGGAAGTAACATGGGCTAGTCCTGGAGTCTGGGGAAGACTCTGATGAGTTCTCTGCATCAGAGACAGAGATGGGGCCAGAGCCATCTAACAGGTATCAGCTGCCTTTGGAGTTGGAGATCAGTGGGGCAGAAGAACAGCTGGAGCTTGTTACCAATGTGCACATGTGCAGAGCTGCCAGGAGAGGGGAACAGTTAAGGAACAAGGGTCAACTTTGGAGTAAAGGCACAGGTGGGTGTGAATGGCCCCTCCCATAGGGAATAAAAAGTAGTGAAAGGGGAGTGGTTTTTGCAGGGGAAAATTCATTTTTTAGAGTGAATATTTGTTCCTGACTCCTTTCCAAGTATTTTCTGCTACAGCGTTGCGCTTGGAAGCTATTGGCCTGGCAACTCTCCAAGCCTGATAAAGTCTGTGATTGTAAATCACTCTTGAAAGACTGTTTGCTGGGACTTTTTTGGATGTAAATGAGATGAAATCACATTAGCCTAATAAAAAGGGGTTTTGTTGGGACAAGGAGTCTCACTTCGTAATTTTGTGAAGCCTAGGTCAGAACACAAAGGAAGAGCAATCCCAAGTAGAGTATTTCATATTCTATTAAGGATGGAAAAATATTTCTTGTACAACTGCAGGCCTCAAAGAGATTCCAGAGTAGTCTAGTTAGAGGTTGCTTTCTGAACAGAACAGAATAACAGAATTAGAAGGGACCTTGTAGGTCATCTAACCCAACTCCCACCACCCAAGAAGGAGACTCAACACCATTTCTGACAAATTAACCTGGAAATTTAACCTGAAAATAAGGAGAAACTTTGTGACAGTGAGAACAATCAACCACTGGAACAGCTTGCCCTCAGAAGTTTAAGGAGTGCCATCACTTAAGACTTTCAAGAAGAGATTGGACTGCCATTTATCAGAAATGGTGTAGGGTCTCCCACTTGGGTGGGGGGTTGGACTAGATAACCTACAAGGTCCCTTCCAACTCTGATTGTCTGTTATCTGTAAAATACCAATCCAATCTATTCTTGAAAGCTTCAAGTGGTTAAGCTCCCACAACTTCTGTTCCATTGGTTGATTGTTCTCATTGTCAGAACATTTCTCTTTATTTCTAGGTTGTCTCTCTCCTTGATCAGTTTTCATCCATTATTCCTTGTTTGGCCTTCAGATGCCTTGGAAGATAGCTTGATCTCTTCCTCTCTGTGACAGCCCCTCAAATATTGGAAGACTGCTATCATGTCTCCCCTGGTCCTCCTCTTCACTAGACTAGCCATGCCCAGTTCCTGCAACCATCCACTGTATGTTTTAGTCTCCAGTCTCTTCATCATCTTTGTTGCTCTTCTCTGTTCTTTTTCTAGAATCTCAACATGTGATAACCAAAACTGGATGCAGTATTTTAGGTGTGGTCTTACTAAGGCTTTATAAAGTGGTATTAGTACCTCACTTGATTTTGATTGTATCCCTCTTTTAATGCAATTTAAGATTATGTTGGCTTTTTAGGCTGTTCTTGACAAGCTGGAAATCGTGAGACAAATGTTAGCTACAGAAAGGGGTCCATGAATTCATAACATCAAAACTAAGCAAATTGGAGGAAACCTTTCGCACTGTTACAAATACAACTCTGCAGAGGAAGGGAAAACATTAGCTCCAAGAGACTCTCCCAGTTATAATATTTTGCATCTTCCCTTTCTTCTTACTCAGTTTGTTTACTGCTCTCAAATTAATCTGCTGAGTTTTCCAAAATGCTCCTCCTTTTCCAGAACAAAAACAGGACGTAAAAATGTTTTAGTTCTCCCAGCAGGAAAATCGAGCTCTCAGAAGAAAAGCTTTTTCTCAGCCTTTCAACAATAGGTAGTTCTCGAATAACAACCACAACTGAGACCATATTTCCCTTGTTAAGATAATAATTAAATTAATAGTTGCCATGGTTGTTAAGCAAATCACTGCAGTTGTTAAGTGGTAGTCAGCTTCCTCTATTGACTTTGCCTCATTCTTGACCTTAACTTGGAAATCTTGAGGCAAGTTTTAACTCCAGAATGAGATCCACAAATTTATAATAAGAGAAATATGCAAATTGGCTGAAGCCTTTCACACCCTTGAGAGCAGCTCTTTCAAATACAAAGAAGAAGCTCTTCAAAGAAGAAGAAGTCAAGATATTAGTTTCAAGAGACACCACCACTCTCTCACGGTTAGGATGTTTTACACCTCCTTTTCTTCTTCCTCAGTCTTTCGGGTGGCTGGTCTCTCTTGACCATAAGTGATAATGGATAAACCTTCCTTTTCAAGTTTTCCCCTGATCTCCTCTGTATCATTCCCTTTCAGGCTGGCTCTCGCAGATTGAATTGGTGGAGACTGGAGGTGGCTTTGTAGCCCCTGAGGCTCCCTATGCCTAACCTGCAAGGCATCTGGATTCACTATGGGAAGCTATGAAATGCACTGGATCCATCAAGCTCCAAAACAAAAGGACTGGAGTGAGTGGGTGGAACAAGTGGTTTAGCAGGTAGCCAATGGTACAACCCCAAAGTCAATGGCAGATTCATCATCTCTGTGGACATTTCCCAAAGCTCTGTTTATATCCTGATGAACAGAATGAAGCCTGAAGACTGCCTGATATTATTTTACAAGAAGCACCATGGCTTAATTTCCCTTCTAGCTTGTATAATTTCTTCAATGGTCCCTTGAGAGGAGAAATTGAGAAATGCAGCCCAAACTAGCAATGGCTTTCTCTCAACTTCTCCTCTCAAGGGACACTTGGAAATATTATGCAAGGCCCATCTTTGCATCCTCTGCCACTGGAGTGCAGCTGACTGAAATGGAGAAGTTCTGATAATATGGACCACAAATTCAGCAGATCTACAGGGATAAAAATTGGTTGGGAAAGGTACTCAGTCCATTTGTAAAATTGTTTCGCACCACCAGCCTGGGATAGTCTTTTATGTGTTTGCTTAGGACTGGCTCAAGGTGGTTCTTGCCCATTAAACTCATTTGGTGAATCATGATTATGATTTTCATATTATCTCAATGCAATATATCTATCAAAATTATGAAAGAGAAATACAGAATGTTCTGTATATGTATTTGCATTCTTGTAAACCTGCACTCCTGATTGGCTAAACGCACAGCACTCGGATTGGTCAAGTGCACGGCACTGATTGGCTGTTACGAAGCAACCGCAATTGGCCAAGCCAATCGCAGGTGATTTGAACGGCTGTCATTGGCCACGGTGCCTGGCATCAGTTCAATATAAGCCGCCGCACTCCAAGCCGGTGGCCAGATCCAACTTAAATAAAAAGAGCTTTAAACCAGTCACTGCCTCGCATCACTTCTTGGGACCGATCAACCGACATAACACTGGCAACGAAGGTGGGATGCTGAAGCAAGACCCACATCGCACATGGCACACGGAAAGGCAACCGGCAACATGGCCAGCAGCACCACGCCACCCGCACCCTTCAACCAAGCTGCCGAGGACTGGGAATCCTACATCGATAGATTCCTCATGTTCTTAGAAAGCAGCAACTTGAAAGACGCAAATGGGCAGAAGAAAAGGGCCGTGTTCCTGACCCACTGCGGGCCCGCAGTATTCAAGATGGTGAAGGCCCTTGCCAAACCCCTCGATGTAAAGGAGATGGACTGGGCTGACCTCAAGCCCTTGTTGCGAAGCGACTATGCACCCGCTGTGCCAACCCTCATCCGCCGGCACGACTTCTACTGGCAGGATCAGAAGGAGGGTGAGAGCATCAGCGACTTCATGGCTGATCTACAGGACCTTGGGGGCCTGTGCAGGTTCACCAACCTGGATGAAGCCCTGCGAGACCGTGTCGTCCTCGGCCTCAAAGACCCCATCCTGCAAAGCCGGCTCATGGCGAAGGGCGACATATCCCTCACTGACACCCTCGCCGAGGCAACTGCAGTGGAGGCAACCAGGAAATCGGTGGCCTGCATGTGACAAATGAGCACCGCGGATCGCCCCGCAACAGCCAAGATGACCCTGACCCCCGAGAGGCAGACTGAGACCAACCGCCGAGCAACCACCTCCACACATCATGGCGGTCTCGACTCCCTCACTGACTCTGAGGATAAAGAGGAAGACATCCACCGGCTCCAGTCGGAACGAGACCGTCGTGAGCGGCGAAGTCGGAAGTTGAGGTTCCAGTGCGCTGGGTGCGGCGGCAATCATCCACAGTCAGAATGCCGGTTCCTTGATGCAATATGCTGGCACTGCAACAAACGGGCCACATCGCCAAAGTGTGCCAGTTCAAATGGAACCACAGCCCCGGCGTCGAGACAGCAGCCTGCGGAGATGAGACGGCACCCCCCCGAGGAACAGAGACCAAAACACCGAGAGCCAATGGAGCCGGGAGGGAAGAAACAGGCATTTCAACGAGACCCAACAACAAGAAGAAACCCACCAGATGGTCGTTATCGGCCATTCTTCAAACTGGGATGGCCGGAAGGTCCACGTGGAGGTGGGCATTGAAGACCGACCATGCAAAATGGAGGTGGATTCCGGATCCTACCTCTCCATGGTCGCATGGCAGGAAATCAAGCGCTTGGTCCCAACCATCCATTGACACGAACTGGAGAGCCAGAAACTCATCCTCAAGGACTACCAGGGGAACCGCATCCCCATGGTAGGAATCAGACATTTTAAAATTACATTCAAGGGGCACACCGAGATACTTCCCTTAACCATCATGGAGAAGGACCGCCCTAGCCTCTTGGGACTACAATGGTTCACACCACTGGGAATAGAGGTGATGGGCACCAACCACGTCGCCGAGATGGACTGGGAGGCGCAAGCCCCCAGACCAAGAAATAAAACTGAATTGCAGGCGTTTCTGGGATTGATTAACTTCTATAATGTTTTCCTGCCCCAAAAGGCAACTGCGGCGGAACCATTGCATAGGCTGCTCAACAAGACAGCCACCTGGAGCTGGGGAAGGCGAGAGGAAAACGCATTCATCCGAACAAAAGACCTACTCATATCAGATGCTGTTCTCATCCAATACAGTGAGACACTACCACTAACAGTGACATGCAATGCATCACCTTTCGGTGTCGGGGCCATCCTCAGCCACACTCTCACTGATGGAAAGGAAGCACCCATCGCTTTCTTTTCAAGAACCCTCTCAAAACCAGAAAGGAATTACAGCCAGCTGGGCAAGGAGGCCCTGGCAATCGTCACGGCCATAAAGAAGTTCCATGAGTACCTTTACGGCAGGACCTTCTCCATCATCACAAACCACAAACCGCTGCTCGGGATCCTGGCAGGGGACAGGGCCACCCCGAACATCCTATTTCCGAGAATGACAAGGTGATCCAAATTCCTTGCCGCCTACAATTACCGGCTAGACCATCGCCCCGGTAAGTCAATCTCACATGCAGATGCATTGAGCTGCACTCCGTTACCCAACCCGGACACTGACCCAGCACCCGCCATGTCCACCCTGAGCATAGAGACCTTACCCAATTTCCCCCTAACCGCCTCAGACATTGCCCAGGAAACCAATAAAGACAAATGTCTGGTGCGGGTTTTAAACTGGGTGGAGAAAGGGTGGCTGGAAAAGGATGATGATGAACAGTTCAGGACCTTCCGGAGCTGCCAAACGGAACTCTTTACACAAAAAGGCTGCAAACTGTGGGGAGACAGGGTCGTTATCCCAGAAAAACTACAGAAAAGAGTCTTGGACATGCTGCACGAAGGGCACCCAGGCAACATCAGAACAAAAGCCCTGGCCAGAAGTCATGCCAGGGATGGACAAGGAGATCGAAGCCTGGGTGGCATCATGCAAGCAATGCCAAGAATCCAGGCCGAGCCCTCCTGCTGCCCCAATCCTGGAATGGGAAACCCCCAGAGTGCCATGGTCCAGGATTCATATAGATTTCGCGGGACCCACCAAAGGACACACGTTCCTGGTGACGGTAGACGCTTACTCCAACTGGCTGGAGGTAAGCAACATGAGAACAACCACCACAGAAGCCGTCATCAAGGAACTCAACAAGCTATTCTCAACCCATGGCCTCCAAGATGTAATTGTATCTGACAACAGGCCCCAGTTCACCGCGCTACCCTTCGAAAGATTCCTAGTGGAACGGGGGATATGGCACGTGCTGACAGCGCCGGCTCATCCAGCGGTGAATGGGAGGGCAGAACGAATGGTCCAATTTACAAAAAAGACAATTCAAAAAATCGAAACTGGGGAAATACAGGACAAAATCAACAGGATGCTATTCATACAACACATAACCCCGAACAGAACAACGAACAAGAGCCCGGCAGAGCTGCTTATGGAGAGAAAGCTACGATCACCACTTGACCAGCTGCACCCCACATACAACCCGGAAAAACCCTCCGGCTCCTCCAGCAAGCACCGAACATTCGCACCAGCAGATGCGGTATACGCAAAGAACTTCACAGGGGACCCACTCTGGATACCGGCAACGATAACCCAGGTAATGGGTCCCCACTCGTACCGGTTACTAACGAACGATGGGCAAGCATGGAAATGACACATTGATCAGCTAAGATCGAGAACCACCACGGGAAATACAATCAACATGCAATCACATAGAAATAGAGAACCAGGAGCAGAGGGAGAACACCAAAGCATCAACCAAGAGGGGAGGCAAAACCCCGAAAAACAAAACAGACAACCCCATCAAAAAAGAAACCAGGAATACTCACCAACCGAAGCACCAGGAGACGACCCGCTCGAAGCCTCACCTGGAAGAAGCAGCCGAGCCAGCTCGACCAGCCCAGGGAGCCCAAGCGGGAGCAGCGAAGCCAGCAGCTCGACCAGCCCAGGTAGACCAGGAGGGAGCTGCGGCGAGAGGTCCTACTCACCCTTCCAGGCCGTTCCATCTATGAGGCAGAGAGCAACACAGACCCAGACCAAACCGGCCGGCGGCCAAGAGACAACTAACCTGCGCAGGTCCAGTAGGCAAGTACGGAGCCCCGCCTACTTATGGGACTATGTCACGTAGGACCGAACCAAGAGGGGAGGGGTGTTCTGTATATGTATTTGCATTCTTCACGTAGGACCGAACCAAGAGGGGAGGGGTGTTCTGTATATGTATTTGCATTCTTGTAAACCTGCACTCCTGATTGGCTAAATTCACAGCACTCGGATTGGTTGAGTGCGCGGCACTGATTGGCCATTACGAAGCAACCGCGATTGGCCGAGCCGATCGCGGGTTATTTGAACGGCTGTCATTGGCCGCGGCGCCCGGCACCAGTTCAATATAAGCCGCCGCACTTCAAGCCGGTGGCCAGATCCAACTTAAATAAAAAGAGCTTTAAACCAGTCACTGCCTCGCGTCACTTCTTGGGACTAATCAACCGACATAATACAGACTATAATTGATACAGGACCTGCACAAGACAAGAATAGAGGTTATCTTTGGAGAATATGAAAAAAAAGTCTCCGGAGAGTTCTCAGACAACAGTGGAAGAGAGGGAAATGCTGGCCTTATCACTATCTGTTCTTCATGGTCAACTCCCTGTACTTGTTTTTTTTTACTGTCTTCTCTATCTGAAGATTTTATCCTATATTTTCCCAGTTATGTTTGAGCCTAATGCACAAGGTTGTAGAAGGAAAGTTCTCAGTCTTAGTTAGAGTAGAACAGAAAAGAATAGAATAGAATGGACCTTGGAAGTCTTCTAGTCCAACTCCCTGCTTAGGCAGGAAAACCTATACTAGTGTTGACAAACTTTTTTGGCACCAAGTACCAAAACAGGAGTGCACATACGTGGGGGAGTACCAGAAACTGGAAGAGCAGCTGAGCTTCTGGTTTCCAGCACGTACACCTGTGGCAGCTGCCTGGTCTTCTGGTTTTTGGTGCTCCCAGAGGTGCAAAGACCAGCTGGCCAATGCGCTGGAAACTGGAAGAGCAATGGGTGACAGCTGGCATGCCTGGAGAGATGGCTCTGAGTGCCATTTCCAACACACAAGCCATAGGTTCACCATCATGGCCTTATACCATTTCAGACAAATGGTTATCCAATCTCTTCTTTAAATATTCCAGTACTGGAGCATTTGACAACTTCTGGAGGCAAGTTGTTCCACTGATTAATTGTTCTAACTGCCAAGAAATTTCTCCTTAATTCTAAGCTCTGAAGAAGAAAGTAGTGTTGCCTGAAGTCTACATTGTGAAATCAAAGATGGATAAAAAAAGAGGAGCAAGAAAATTGGATGGCCAAGTGTTCTCCACCTTGCAGTCAGCCTGAATCCTGCAAATTATCTGGCAGAAGAGGAAGAGAACACACTTCTTAGCTAAAACATTTCCATGCATAGTGAGCTGTGATCAACTTTAGGAAAAGTACAATAAATTGTTGGAGAAGATTCAGAAGAAGCTAAGCCTTCCATCACAAGAATGTGTTTCTTCTTTCTAGAAGTACCCTGTTTCTCCAACAATATGGCCTCCCCCAATAGGAAGTCCCAGTATGTTTTATAGGCATGAAATGAAATTAAGCCCCTCCCCCAAATTAAGGCCTATATTAAAACATGCAAAATGGGGGGGGGAATGATGGGGGGCTTGCTGTTAGGAAGTACTTTTGTTGCACACCTGCATATGGTGCTGCCTGCGTTGACCCTGATACAAAGTGCCCCACTAATGCTGAGATCAACATCCAAGCTGTCACCGCCTGCCTGCCCAAAGATGCAAGGGGGGGGGAATTAAGTCACCCCCAAAAAGACGGCCTAGCCATTTTTTCGGGGCTCAAAAAAAAATAAGACCCAGCCTTATCAAATGAGAAACACGGTAGTGAGATATGGGATTCTTTGATTCTTCAAAACTATCGTATTAGTAGTCCACACACTGATTCATACAACACCTGAATCACTTTCATTTCCCATTTAAATTCTCAAAGTTTCTAATTTTACATGAACTTTGTGAATAGACTACTCAAAGGTTTTCCAAGAATTAGCGGGTGCTTCTACTATGTCATCTTTTTTTGTATTACTCACTGTGGTGGCATCTTCTCATGTATGTTGGGTTTAAAATTTCAGTGCTTTCTGATATTAGCATTTAGTTCCACTGGGTAACATGAATTCCCATCCCACCTTTTCATTTCTATTTTTTCCCCAATCAGGTGGTTTTGCACAAATAGTACTTATGCAGTCAGGCGACGAGGTGAAAACACCAGGAGAAACCATGTCATTGGCATGTACTGCCACTGGTTTCGATATTAACAGCTATTTTATGGACTGGATTAGGCAGGAACCTGGAAAAGGACTGCAATGGCTTGTTAGCTATCACACCCCTACACGTCATTTTTATTCTCCTGACATTCAAGAGAGATTTGCAGCCTTGAAAAGTGGCTTCTGACATTCTCCCTGAAAATGGATCATTTAAAGGAAAATGATACAGCCACTTATTACTGTACAAGGAACACAGTGAAACAGATCAAGCAAAAAACTTTGATGGTGTCAAATTTTGAAAACATGACTCTAAAGAGAGCAGTAAATAACTATTGAGTGAATTAGAGAGCAACCAGAAAAAATTCCAAGCCAAATCAGTTGAACCAACCAAAGAAAACATATTTTTTTAGAAATCAACAGCTGTTGTTCTTTCATCCATGTCAATATCATTTACAGGCCTGCCAGGTTCTTCCTGTTGATTTGTGACAATGAATGGCAATAGTTCCTCATTCCAGCACATGCTTTCATCTCAGCAAATTTAAAATCACCATGTCATAATGCCTTTTTATTAAATATCTATAAAAATCCCAAAAATATCTGCTGAAGATATAAATCATGGTGCTATCCATTCAATCATATCAAGATCATGTGAAATATCAGTACTGCTTTATAAAGCCTTATACTGCATCCAGTTTTGGTCAGCACAATATAAGAAAGATGTGGAGACTCTGGAAAGAGCATAGAGAAGAGCAACAAGAATGTCTAGGAGGCTGGAGGCTAAAACATATGAAGAACGGTTGAAGAATGGTTGCAGGAATTTGGAATGCCTAGTGAAAAGAAGGACTAGGGGAGACATGATAGCAGTGTTCCAACAATTAAGGGGCTGCCACAAAAAAAGAGGATGCCAACTTTTTCTCCAAAGGACTGAAGGCAGACAAGAAGCAATGGATGGAGATTAATCAAAGGGAGAAGCAACTTTGAACTAAGGAGAATTTTCCTAATGGTGAGAACAATCAACCGATGGCTTGCCTTTATTGCTGGTGGCTTTTAAGAAGACAGCCATTTATCTGAAATGGTATAGAGTCTCCTACTTGAGCAGGGGTTTAGACTAGAAGACCTTCCAACTCTATGCTATTTTATCTGATTCTTGGAAATTCTATGGACCAGCTCTCTACATTTTCTGATCTTGTATGACTTCTTTTAGTTGTTTTATATTCTGACTGGTTTGGCTTTGACAGTCTTAGGCCATTATACTTTAATGTGAATTTCTCAACTATATTATTGTTTTACCAGCTATCTGATTGGCTAGGAGTTTAGCACTGAGCCATTTAGGGTTTAGGATTTAGTGTATATAATAGTCTCATTTCAGCTCTTACAAATCTTCTACATCTGCTCCAGTATGCTTATATTTCCACCCTTATATTCTCTGAGCCTGCCTTTTTAGGCACTTAAAATCCCACTGGATGAAAAAAATTACACTAAACTAATTCTTTTGCATTTAGATTGAAAGAAAATGCCCCAAGAATAAACCTAGATGTAGAATCAGACATAATTGAACTGAAATAGGTGTGTTTGGGGGCGGGGGGGTATGTGTGAAAGAGAATGATAGATTGATAGATGATAGATAGATAGATAGATAGATAGATAGATAGATAGATAGATAGATAGATAGAGACAAAGAAAGAGAGAAGAGAAATTAATAGATGAGAGAGAGAGAGATGTACACACATACATGCATACATACATACACAAACACACACTTCAAGACAGTATTTACTCCTGACAATTCCTGGGTTAGTTCCTGTGTTGGAAGTGGTTTGCCTTCACCTGCTTCCTAAGAAAGGACTAGAATTCACTCTTGCAAAAAATAAAAAGGGGGCAGCTCTGGCAAAACATTTGAGTTGCCTTTTTATCCTTAAGGAGATGCAAATATGTAGAGAATTGTCTCTATATGCTTGTCATATACCTTTCCAGACTCAGATATCCCCATAAGGCCAAGGTGTCCTGCCTCCATTTCCTCCATAAACAATCCAATAGCAAACCCCTAAAGAGGAAAAAAATAACCTTTCATTTCCAGTTTCTTCTCTTTTTAACAATAGGGAAAGATATTTGTTTAGCAGACTTCCAGGAGAGACATGTGTGAATGTTGAATTTCCTGAAATAAAAATTTTATGTCATCGTTCTAGGAGTGCAGTCTGCAGTACAGTTGGTGGCATCTGGAGGGGATGTGAGAAAGCCTGGGGAATCCCTCCATCTCTCCTCCCAAGCCTCTTCAGTGACTATTGGATGACCTGGGTGAGACAAGCTCCTGGGAAAGGCTTCGAATGGGCTTTGTATATAGGTACCTCTTCCTCTCCAATTTACTACTCGGATAAAGTCAAGGGATGCTTCACCATCTCCAGGGATGACTCCCGCAGCCAGATTCATCTGCAAATGAACAGCCTGAAACCAGAGGACACAGCTGTGTATTACTGTGGGAGACTCACAGTGAGAGGAAATGAATATGAAACCAAGCAAAATCCTTTTTTCTTCTTCAAATAAATTCTCTATAATATCTCCTCTGTAAAGTTTCCAGAGGATTAGCCCTCAAAGAAAAGTGACAAGGCAGACTTCCGGTGGTGAGGTAACAGCAGAGCGGAGCAGGAGAGCGAACTCTGCAATCCTGTATCCGAATTTTCGTGTTTGAAAGCTCTCAGAGGCATCGTGAAGTTTGGAGAGACACACGAGTTAGAAGGGGAGCAGAGTGGAGGAAAGCAACCTCCCATTGCAACGAGGGGAAGCCCTTTGAAACCAGTGTGAAAGAAACCTGGCATCTATGGCGGGTCTGAAGCTGTGACAGCCAGCTGCGATCGGGAAGCTGGAAAGTGGATCAACACAAGACATCAGAAGGAGAACGGCAGACTGGGACAGTATTTGAGGGGTGAGAGAGCCCTGTGAAAGACTTTGACAAAGGGAGCCTCCGGAGAGAGTGAATACAGCGGCTAATTGGCAGGGGATAGTGGAGCGAAAAGGAGAGGATGAAACAACAGTTTAACAGCTGAGAGAGAGTACCACAAAAGAAAAGATTGCTACTCTGAATAAAAACTCATTTTTTTTTACAATTTGGATTGATTACTGGTAGAGCAGTAAAGAGACATTAGAGAGAACAATTGGAACTTTAATGGAGAACTGTAGTTGAACAGAGAGTGGAACCATTTTGATAGAAAGCTGTGACTGTGCAATTTGAGAGTGAAAGTGACTAAGTAGTTAAAGAGGACTGAGGAAACAGGAAATGAGGAAAGTAATGTGACGGTGTGCAAAAGAAAGGGAGAAAAAGAAAGAAGAAAGCTGAATAATTTCTAAGTATTAAATTCAAAAGTGTATATTGAAAAAAAATCTAAAGCAATATATATATATATGTTGTGATTGGAAGGATTGGTCCTGTAAGAAACTTTGAATCTGATGACTGTTAGATCATGGATTGACGTCAGAACCAGGAAACGTTAATCTGAAGGGCAAGCCAGTTAATTAACACGTTGCCTTAATGGGTATAAAAGGACACAGCTGAGCTGGTGCCTTTTGCCAGAAACAAAATGACTATTTTGAATGAGGACGTTACTGCAAAGAGATCTCTGTTTGTTTGAATTTTGAAGGGGAGTCCTAACAGTTTCTGCCAGCCGTTATCTTGTTATTTACCTACAGTTTGATTTGATTGTGAAATGGCTGCTTGTGTTTGTTCATTTGAATTTCCAAGAGGAGACATAACATTATTGTTTCTGGCCAAAACAAACCATCTTTCAAGCAAGATGGATTTAAATCAACTGCAGCGTTTGGTTGAGCATCAGCAACAACAAATTAATCAGCTACTGCAAAGCAATGTGACGCTTCAGAATCAGGTAACACAATTGCTGAATTATGTTTCCAGCTTACCAAGCCCTGCTGCTGTTCCCTCTGCCCCTCCTGTGAGGAAAAGCCCAGTATCCATGCCGGAGAAATTTTCAGGACAAATGGACATGTTTCCGGCATTTCTGGGGCAATGTCAATTATTTATGTCCTTGAGGCCTGAAAACTTTCCAAATGATCGGGCCAAGACAGGATTCATTCTTAGCCTTTTATCTGGGCAGGCTGCTAATTGGGCTACTCCTTGTTAGTTCAAGATAGCCCGTTGTTGAATGATTTCCAGGGTTTCTCCAACAAATGAGAGTGATGTTTGAGAACCCAATTAAGATACAAACTGTGGACAGACGGTTATGGGACATAAATCAGGGGAAACGTTCCCTGCAGGAATACGTTGCAGAATTTCGTGTGCTGTGTTTGGACTCCAACTGGAACGAACCGGCTCATATGGCTGCATTCCAGGAAGGCTTGTCTGATGCCATCAAAGATGAGCTGGTCCATGCAGAGAGGGCTTTAACTTTGGATGCATTGATAGTTCAGTGCTTACGAATTGAAGCTCGCTTACAGCAACGTGGGACGCAAACGGCTCGGTATGGAACCATCTTCGTTTTCTCGCACAACCCACGCCACCGAGAGTTTTCCAACCCACGGTTAATGTTGAGGAGCCGATGGAGTTAGACGCACTCCGCCCTCACTTAACGGTGCGAGAACGTTTGAGAAGGTTCCAGGAAGGCTTGTACCTTTATTGCGGGGGTCTGGGACATTTTGTTAGTTCCTGCAAATGGAGAGGGACCCGCAGATCCGTACCTGAAACCACTCTTGGCTCGTCAGGAAAACAGGGTAGACCTGACCTCAAGGAAACCCTAGGTCGGACACATTTCACATCCCCACCTCAAATTGCTGAAGTAAATCCTGGCCCTCCTTGGCATTTACTTTTGGACACTCGAATTTTTCTACAGTCACAGAAGGAGGGAATTCCTGCTGTTGCGTTGGTGGACTCAGGGGCTACAACCAGCTTTATGGACCGAGCTTTTGCTACGCACTATGGGATCCCATTGGTTGCTGTACATCCACCCATTAAGGTGGAAACCGTGGATGGGCGTGAGCTCAAGTCTGGGCCCATTTGTTTCGCCACCCAGCCAGTGCGTATGATCATTGGGGATCATGAGGAGGCGATAAGTTTTTATATCACCTCGAACCTTCATCTCCCTTTGGTGCTCAGAATGTCCTGGTTGCGGTTGCACAATCCGTTGGTGGCTTGGTCGCAGAACGCTATTTCTTTTCCAAGTCTCCAATGTGTAGACCACCTAAGACAATTGGAACGAGCGACGCCTCCATTGGCTGTGGGAGACAGAGTGGGCTTGTCAACGAAACATCGTCAAGTTAATCATCAGACTCGGGGGAAGGGCCCTGCGGTGGGGGATAGTGTTGTGATTGGAAGGATTGGTCCTGTAAGAAACTTTGAATCTGATGACTGTTAGATCGTGGATTGATGTCAGAACCAGGAAACGTTAATCTGAAGGGCAAGCCAGTTAATTAGCACGTTGCCTTAATGGGTATAAAAGGACACAGCTGAGCTGGTGCCTTTTGCCAGAAACAAAATGACTATTTTGAATGAGGACGTTACTGCAAAGAGATCTCTGTTTGTTTGAATTTTGAAGGGGAGTCCTAACAGTTTCTGCCAGCCGTTATCTTGTTATTTACCTACAGTTTGATTTGATTGTGAAACGGCTGCTTGTGTTTGTTCGTTTGAATTTCCAAGAGGAGACATAACACACACACACACACACACATATATATATATATATATTTGTTTTCTGAGGTTCTCACGGGTATTTGTATGTGAATCTTTGGTTGTTCGGGTTTTCTCCGCGTAAGATTCAAAGTATCTAGGCAACGTTTGATGAAGTCTCATTCATCATCTTCAGGCTTCTGTCTTCGGCTCTTGCTTCTCAGAGTGAGAACTCTGAGAAGCAAGAGCCAAGACAGAAGCCTGAAGATGATGAATGAGACTTCATCGAAACGTGCCTAGATACTTTGAATCTTACGCTGGAGAAAACCCAACAACTAAAGATCCATATATATATATATATATATATGTTTTCTGAGGTTCTCATGGTATTTGTATGTGGATCTTTGGTTGTTCGGGTTTTCTCCCGCGTAAGATTCAAGTATCTAGGCAACGTTTCGATGAAGTCTCATTCATCATCTTCAGGCTTCTGTCTCCGGCTCTGTGCTTCTCAGAGTAATGGAGATTGCAGCTGCTTCCTCCTTTTAACTGCCAGTGGGGTGGGACTTGATTGGGTGGGGGCTTGGCTGTGTTCTGATTGGGTGGGGTGTGTTCTCATTGGTAGGGGTTTGGCTGTGTTCTGATTGGTTGGGGGTTAGCCGTGTTCTGATTGGTTGGAGGCGTGTTCTGTTCAGGTGGGGGCTTGGTTGTGCTCAGGTTAGTCTTAGTTGCTGGGGATTTGAGCTGGAGAGTTGTGATCTTGCTGTTTGGCTTCTAGTTCGTGGTCCTGCTGCATCTTCATAGTGGGTGTCAGTTTGCTTCATGTATGGCTCAGAGGGGTTTGAAGTGGGTAGTGATGCAGCTGCAGTGCAGCTTCTGGTCCATGGTCGTTTCTCATTTTCTGAATGGGTGGGAGTCTGTTTTCTACATGGAAGTGTGGTGGTGGCATCTTGTGTGGCTCTCATGGGTGTGGGTCCGGTGTCCTTCTTCATGTTAGGTACTCGTCTGTTCATGAGGGCGGGTTTCCAAATGGCTGGAAGGCGGGAGGTGTCATCTCGTTTGTTCATGCTGTGTGGGCGTTTTTCTATCTCTATGGCTTCTCTGATTATTCTGCTGTTGAAGTGTTCGGTTTTGGCGATAGTTCTGGTATTTTTAAAATCAATTTCAACCCCTCTGAGCCATACATGAAGCAAACCGACACCCACTATGAAGATGCAGCAGGACCACGAACTAGAAGCCAAACAGCAAGATCACAACTCTCCAGCTCAAATCCCCCAGCAACTAAGACTAACCTGAGCACAACCAAGCCCCCACCTGAACAGAACACGCCTCCAACCAATCAGAACACGGCTAACCCCCCAACCAATCAGAACACAGCCAAACCCCCTACCAATGAGAACACACCCCACCCAATCAGAACACAGCCAAGCCCCCACCCAATCAAGTCCCACCCCACTGGCAGTTAAAAGGAGGAAGCAGCTGCAATCTCCATTACTCTGAGAAGCACAGAGCCGAGACAGAAGCCTGAAGATGATGAATGAGACTTCATCAAAGCGTTGCCTAGATACTTCAATCTTACGCGGAGAAAACCCGAACAACCAAAGATCCATATATATATATATATATATATATATATATATATATATATATATATATATATATATATAATTGTTTGCAAGAAGAATTAATTTATGTATCCTATTTCATAGATTGCTACATTCTTTATAACTGTTATACCCTATATATTCTTTATATTTTCCACAATTTGATACCTTGGATAACAACTAATTAATCAATTGATGTACAACTAATTAATGGCTACATATTGATTCATAGACTTAATTGAACTATAAGAAAGTTATAAGATATAGTATATAAAAAAAGAAAACAATCAAACACATATTTATCTATATTTATTGAATTATATATGTTTACTATATAAGCTATTATATTTAGAGCTATACTTAATTGATTTATTAAAAGGATTAAATAAGATTAGAAAATTAAGAGGGTTACAGACTATCATAGATTATAAACAATAACGATACTTAGTTTTACATTGATATATATGTGTGTGTGTGTGTGTGTGTGTGTGTGTGTGTTTTCTTAAGTTTTCGTGGGTACTTACATGTATGGCATTCAGTTTGTTCGGGTATTTTCCCATGTCATTGTAGTTGTGCTTTTAAAGTTGTAGCAACATTTCGGCAGAATCTCATCTGCCATCATCTGATGTGGGAAAATACCCGAACAAAGCTGAATGCCATACATGTAAGTACCCGTGAAAACTTAAGAAATATATATAGAAACTCATCATGAGATTCTGCCAAAACGTTGCTACAACTTTAAAAGCACAACTATAATGATGTGGGAAAATACCAGAACAAAGCTGAATACCATATAAGTACCCATGAAAATTTATATATAGATAGATAGATAGATAGATAGATAGATAGATAGATAGATAGAGAGAGAGAGAGGGGGGAGGGAAGGAGGGAGAGAGAGAGAGAGAGCATAAAATTAAGGAGAGACATTATTAAGTATATTAGACTTTGTAATGATAAACTGAAGGGATTAGAATAAGGTAAAAGGGAAGAGATAAATATAGAAAATGCAGAACGGAGTTGATACAATGGATGATAATATTGAAAGACTTTCTTAAGCAAATAGGTAGATTTGGGAAGCCTAAGGTCCACCACGACAACCACCGCTAAGATTGGGAAGAAAATAACATCCAACCTAACATAACACCCCACCTAACATAACAATATCATCACCAGCAGGACAACATTCCATAGGGGTCATGATGAATCCTGAGAAGGCAAGTCAGGTATCAAATATGCAAACAATTCAAATGGCATTAACAACAATACAAGAAATGATGGTGAGAAACCACACAGATTTTAAAACTGAAATTGGGGAAATGAAAGGTAAAATATGGATACTAGATGAGAAGATAAGTACAATCCAACAAACAGTAGTAAAGATGGAACATAAAATGAAAGCAGTGGAGGCAAAGGTAGAACAAACAGATAAGAAAGTAGAATCAATAGAACAGAAATTAATAGGAGAGAACAAGAAATTAGAAGAGGCAATTGCATATTTGGAGATGGAAAAGGCTGATTTCTTCCTCAGATTTCAGAATGTAATAGAAGAAAAGGGGGAAGACTTGACCAAATTAATGGCAGATCTCATAGCAGAAGCGTTACAAAAAGAGGGCCAAGAGGTTCGAAGGGAAATCGATGAGGTATATAGAATATATACCAACTATACAAGTTGTTTTAGACTTCCAAGAGAGGTTCATTTACAATTCTCAAAGAAACAACTGAGAGATGAGATATACAAAATGACAAGAGACAGACCCCTGGTATTCAAGGGAACAGAAATAGTAACGTTGAAACAAATTCCAAGAAGAATAAGGGAACATAGAAATAAATACAGATTCCTGGCCACCCAACTGAATAAGAATAACATCCTGTTCAAATTGCTCATCCCAGAGTGAATGTTAATATCATGGCAGGATAAAAAAAAATTAAAATAGACAGTATAGAAAAAGCAAGGGAATTCTTTGAACTATATGTAGTATCAGGAGAAGACTAAAACAGAAAAGAAGAAGTGGAAAGTAGGAGCCAAGAAGAAGATTGGGTGAAGGAAAGAGAAACAGAACAAGAGGAAAGAGAGCAGGATGAAGTGGAAAGAGAAGGCGTAAGAACGAGACACCAAATGAGAGCAAATAAGCTTCAACAAGAAACAACTACAAAAAAAATTAAAATAAATAAATAAAATAATTTGGAAAGGATTGAAAAAAAAAGAAGAAGATGGATGCTAAACAAGAAGATCCTAAAAGAAAAAGAATGTGTCAAGATGATGGAAAAAGAATTGATCTTTCTGAAGGAAAACAAAAAACAACAAACATCAATTCCAAACCTATGGGACATGACTAAAGCATATATTAGGGGCCTAGCAATTTCATATAATACAGGTAGATACAAGGGGAAAAAAGGAGAACAATCTAAACTACTAGATACTCTTAAGGAGTTAGAAAAAACACGAGAAAAAGCACCACATAATAAGACAGCAAATACGGAGAGGATAATGATTAGACATAAATTGAATATGTTAGCACAAGATGAATGATTAAAGGACATGAAAAAGATAAAACAGAATTACTTTGAACATGTGAATAAGCCGGGAAGGTGGCTAGCTTATAGACTTAAGAAAGAAAAAGAAAAAAGAGCAATCCAAAAATTGAAGGACGCTGATGGTACACTACAACATCAAACTGAAAAGAAAAAGCATATTGTTAAAAGGTTTTTTTTTTTTGAGGAACTATATTAGGGAAGACATACCAGAGGGAAATATCCAACATTACTTAGAAGGAAAAGGGCTACCTGTGATCCCAGAAGAGGATAAAGAAGAGATAAACAGGGAAATAAGTGCAAGAGGCAATCCTGAAACAGAAAAACAATAAGACACCAGGACTGGGTGGTCTCCTTGGGGAACTGTATAAAACACTCCAAGGAAAATTAGAAATGCAATTATTAGAACTCTATAATGAGGTACTGACGACAGCAAAATTACCTAAGTCATGGGGGGAGACATATATAACATTGATCCCAAAAGAAGATTCGGATCAATTAATTCAAAATTACAGGCCCATATCCCTTTTAAATGTTCATTATAAAATATTTATGTCCATAATGGCAGAAAGATTGAAAAAAAAACCTTAATCAAATCATTCATAGCAACCAAAATGGATTCTTACCAAATAGACAAATTAAAAATAATACTAGAATGGTATTGAATATAATAGAATATTATGAAGCAAACCCAGGAAAACAATTGGCAATGGTCTTCCTCGATGTACAAAAGACATTTGACAATGTTAATTGGCAGTTTATAATACAACAATTAAAAAGCATGCAATTTGGCAATAAATTTATTAAATTGATTTCAACAATTTATACAACACAGACGGTCAGTGTAATAATGAATGGTGACAGAACAGAAACATTCAAGATCAACAAAGGAGTAAGGCAGGGATGCCCATTGTCACCCCTTCTCTTTATTCTTACCATAGAAAACTTATTGGAAAATGTTAGGAAAAATGTAGAAATCAAAGGAGCTTTAATTAAAAAGGATCATTATAAGGTACAGGCATTTGCCGATGATATAGTATTTTTTCTGGAAGATCCAGAGGATACGGGAGTAAAATTAATAAAGGAAATAGAGGAATTTGGCAAGGTCACGGGCCATAAGATTAATAAAAGCAAAACAAAATTATTGACTAAAAATTTAAAAGATAAGCAAAAAAAAAACAATTAGAAGGAAAGTTGGGAATGCAAAGTGTGAAAAAGGTAAAATATTTAGGCATTTGGTTAACAGCAAGATGCTCCTCAATTAAAAAAGATAACTATGACAAATTAAAAAATACAAATCAAAAAAGAATTGGAAATGTCGGGGAAATTACAGCTATCACTACTGGGGAAAATTGCAGCAATTAAATCCTTCCTTTCTTTGGGCCTCTCCAAAGTGACTTACTCAAAACAACTTGGAGGAATGGAACACTATTTTCTGGTAGATGATAAAGAAATTGATTGTTTTAATGTTTCAAATGATTGAATCCATTGATCCCATCCATAAACTGGCAGGGAGTAGAAGATGGGAATTTTCTGCACTGGTCTTTGCTCTCCCCTCAGAGATTAGAATGGCCCTCAATCCTATGGGTCTTTCCTACAGCTTTAAAAAACCTGCCTATATATTTCAGATGTCTTTCAGATTAACAGAATTGGAAGGGATCTTGTAGGTCATCTAGTCCAACCCCTCACCCACCCAAGCAGGATTTCTGACAAATGGCAATCCAATCTCTTCTTGAAAGCCTCCAGTGATGAAGTTCCCACAACTTCTGAAAGCAAGATGTTCCATTGGTTGATTGTTCTCACTGTCAGAAAATTTCTCCTTATTTCCAGGTTGAAGCTCTCATTGTTCAGTTTCCATCCATTATTCTCTGTCTGACTTCGGGTGCTTTGGAAAACAGCCCCTCAAATATTGGAACACTGATATCATGTCTCCCCTGATCCTTCTCTTCACTAGACTAGCCATGCCCAGTCATTCCCAGTATTTTCCTGAGCCTGAAGTATTTAATGTGTTATGGGCCCCAATTCCTCACTTTACTATTAACTGGCCAGGTATCTTGGCTGCTATATATATTTATTTTGGATGTTTTTTTATTGTAGTATTATTTTTAAATGTTTTAATTGCTGTATATTTTTTGAGTTGTGAGCCACCTAAAGTCATTGACTGAGAAGGATGGCTATAGAAATTGAATGAATGGATGGATGGATGGATGGATGGATGGATGGATGAACGAATATTCTAGTCCAGTTTTTGTATTCCTCAAGATTATAGAATGGAATGGTACAGAAGCAATCAGGAATATCTTAACAGTGACCACAAAAATTAATAAACTCTGGAAGCCAGCAAAGAATTTGAGCAGTCACTCTCAAACCAGCCAATGAACAATTTTATTTGGATAGGAAAAATAGAAAAAGGAAGGACTATATATGTGACTATAAACTCCTAGATGAAAATTTAGGAGACAGAAATTAAATTTAATCAATCAATCCACCCACCAATCAATCACTCAACAAATGAAAAAGTATGTGCAAGAGATCTTTGTGACTGCAAATTGAGAACAGCGGTTAATATATAGAATATAAATTTAATCACTCAATCAATTCAAATGTGTCAGGACAGGATAAGGGATTCTGCTCAGATTCCATAAAATAATTTACTGCAATAACTTGAGAAAAATGAAATGCTTAGAGAAAGAACAATTTACAGGGCATGGTGATAAATCCAACCAACCAACTACAAATATTCCTAGCCCATATTTTTGACTGCAGATTGAGAACAAGGATTGCTTTAAACCTTGGATTTATTTCTACGATTAAGCAACTATTTCCTTGCATCCTTGCCTGTTTTAACAGCATAATAAAACAAAGTTTTTAAAAATGCATATGTTTAGTTATCACTGGGTCAACTGCTTTTTATTCCTGTGGCTTATGCAAATATTTTGGTGGTTTCCTCTATAGCCTTGTCATATAGTTCTCCAAGGTAGCTTATGTTTGTTCAGCAGGAATGATGCATAATAACTTTGAATTTTCCTGAAACTTTTTTTACATGGATTATTTGTTCCAGGGGTGCAATTGGTCAAATTGGAGGAATTTGGAGGGGCTGTGAGAAGCCCTGGGGAATCTCTCCATCTCTCCTGCCAAGCCTCTGGATTCACTTTCAGCAGCTATTGGATGGAGTGGGTGGGACAGGCTCCAGGGAGAGGCCTGGAATGCATCAGTACAGGCTCATCTAAATAACTATTCAAATAACCTGAAGGGACACTTCATCATTTCCAGAGATGATTCCAATAGTCTGTTGTATCTGCAAATGAACAATCTCAAGCCAGAAGACACAGCATTTTATTACTGTGCAAGAGACACTGTGAAAGGAAGTGAATCTGAAACCAAGCAAAAACTTGTTTTTCTTCCAGGAAACTCTGTGCTCTGCATCATTTGTTTGGGACCTTCAAAGGAAAGCATTCAGAAAATGGGGAGAGGTTAATAACTTATCCTATTCATTCAAGCTTATGAGTCTTAGGACAGGCATTAGAATTATCTGTCAGTGTTCAGGAACATCCATTCCTGTCAGTAATTCCAAGACAAGCATAATCTCAAAAGTACTTTTATTAGAATAGCACCTGGCACATCTGCAGAATTCCAAAACTAAAAATTTCCCAGCTTCCCCACTATGTCCCAACCTACAAACCATCCCCTTTTTTACTCATCATCACACCACATGAACCAATCTCAAAGTAAGTTCCAATTCTTTCTGCACCATGCTCTTTAACCTTGAATCATCAAAAGAATTATATTTTGTCTACTAAGAGATAGACGAGGACCCCTGGTACAGATGCAGATATAAAACTTTGTTGATAAGTTGCATAAATACTGTGGGGGAGGGGCCTCGTAGTCCAAAAGGCGTGACTCAGAATTGAAAACTGCCCAAAGGACAGTTGAAGACAGTTTTCCATTTGTCTCCCTCTTTAGTAAGCTTCTCTCAGATCTAGTTTGGTGAAAACCTTGCCTTTTGACAAGTGGTTTAATAAGTCTTTCATGAGGGGAAGAGGGTACATGTTTTTGATGCACACAGTGTTCATGATGCCCCTAAAATCAACACATAATCGCAAGCCAGCATCTTTCTTTTCTTTGAAAAGCACTGGGGTGGCCAACCTAGATTTGGCAGGTTCAATGAAACCTCTTTCCAAATTGTTATCGATGTATTTTCTAATTCAGTCATTTCAGCTGGTGTCATGGAACACATCTTTGGTTTTGGCAGTTTTGCCCTGGGTTCTAGCTCTATGGAGCAATCCATGGCTTCTGAGGTAAAATATTACATTCTTCTTCACTGAATGCCTCAGCCTAGTCTCTGTATTGTTTGGGTACTTAGGGGTACCTGGAAGAAGGTCTGATGAGGTGACTGTTGCTTCAGTTTCTGGACCCATTTTGGGTAGTAGTTTCTTAGTAGGAGAAAGGGGGGAGTGGGCCCAACCCTGTTATGATCTTTTTGCTATTCATCCTCCCATTTGATGGTAGGGGCCCATTTATCTAGTCAAGCAAGTCCCAATATGACAGATTCTGACATTCTTGGACCCACTATAAAATATATGAGTTTGTGGTGAGCACCCATCTCCAGTTTGATTAAGTCTGTCATTTGGGTGGCCAGGATCCCCCAATTAATGTCCCATCCACTTGCTCAAATCTGATTGGATGTTTTAGGGATTTAATTTTTATACTGAGTTGTTCAACAATGGAGAGCCCAATAAGGCATCTAGAGCATCTGGTATCTATGACAGCTCCTAATTCCCCTGCCTCCCCTGTGTCAGGCACCATTAACTTCACTTGACAGTAAAAGGTGTGATGAGGGCACTCACCACAGGGTCATCTTCGTCAGTGGCTTCTCTGGGGAGGGTGTGTTGGATTGGATGTTTGTTGCTCCCTTCTGCATGGAGAGGATCTTCTATGGTGTGTCTAGCAAAGTGGCTAGTATTGGGAGGCTTCCCTTAATTTTTTTTATCACTGGTGGCTGTATTGGACCTTGGTTGTGGAACTTGTGGAACAGGTGCAGGGGCCAGACAGTTGGCTGCTCTGTGGCCATCCTGGCCACAATGATAACACTTTATCAATCTGGTGGGTCAGAGGTGGGATCAGCTTCAGCAGGTTTGGTCAGCAGTCATCTGGCCACAGCTCTACTAGAAGGGGCTTCAGGTAGGGGTCTTTTTTGTTGATTGATGTCACGGTCTAATTTGAAGGTGCTTGTATACCACACTTGTAAGGTCTGGGATATCCCTCTAATGTTGCAGGCCTTCTTTAATTCTGGGTCAATGGTGTTTTTAAAATAGTACAAGATGATTCTTTCAGGCCAGTCCATGAGGTGGCTTGTGACCCTTCTAAAGTCCCATAAAAAGTCTGATAAGGGTCGCTTGTACTTTTTCATTTCCATTAATTTTTCCTCATTTTCTGCCACTCTGTCTGGATTTTCAAATATGAATCTCAACAAATGAATAAAAGCATTGACATCCTGTAGCTGTGGGGGCTGTTTACAGTGCAGTTGGGCCACCCAGTGAGACACATCCTGCTCATTCATCCCATCTGCTATTGCAGTAACCCAGATTGTGCTCTGTTGCATATTGGCCTCCACATTGGTCTATGTGAGACCAGATTTGAGTGAGGAAATAAGCAAAATGTTCATGCCATCCATCAGAAGTGGCCTTGAACAGCATCTGGTCTGGTCTGGGGGGTGGGTGGGGAAATAGTATCGCCCTGACAACCATAGGCTGAGCTGGAATGAAAGGAGCCTGATGAAGCGTGTATCCTCTTTGGAAGGGTCTTCCAAGGCCTGGCTGGGTTGAAGCTTTCTGGAAGAAGGACCTCTGCAGGGTTGCTCTGAGTGGGGATCATGAGCTTGCCATGAAGAGGCCAGTTTTTGCCTTATTCCCTGCATGGGGAAAGAGGGGGTGGCTGCCTCCTGCTGCCTGTACAGATCTCTTTGTTGGGAAGGGATCGCTGATTGTCTTTGGGGCCAGAGCGTTGCTGGCACTGGCATCCACTGGCACTTGATCAGGGGATAAAATCCCCACCCTGGAAGGAGGGGGTAATTCTGGAGGGGGTAATTTTCCTTCTGGGTGTGTGGGGGGAGGACTTGGAGGTTGTAACATACCCACTGTAGTCTCTTGTCTCTCCCTTGAAATTTGATCCTATCGAGCTGGGCTGTTTCGCTGGCCATCTCCAACTGATACCAGAGTTAATTCCTCTTCCCTCCTTAATTTGGGAAAGGTAAAATGGGCTGTGTTATGCTCCACCTTGCCAGGACAGTTTGTGACTTTGAGGCTAACTTCCCACTTGAAGTTGTTGAAGCTCCTCTGGTAATTCTGCTAAAGTTCAGCTGATCAGGAGGTAATCCATTGGTTGCCATCTTGGGAGGCTTCTGATTCAATTGGGGCCTCAAACCCTCAGTCTGTCTTCCTTGTAGTATATAGAGGGCTTGAGAAGATTTATGTTCAGGCAGCTTATCCAGTTCCATCTGACAACTCTCCCACGAGTCTGACCATCTGGGCCGGGCTCCTAAATTTTCTCTCTCCTCTGCATGCTTCAATGCCTTTAACACCTCCTCCAAAGGGGGACTGGGGGATACAATTAATCTTCTGAAAGCTCCCCCCCAGCCCCTTCTTTCTCACCTTCTGTCTTTGTTGATTCTTCAGACTGACCCATTCCTGGACTCAATCCTGAGGTTCAGCAACCCCTAACAGCTTCCTGCTTAGGAGAGCTGGAAGTTTTTAGAGTTTCAGTCAGTGTTCGAGGGAACATCTATTCCTGTCAGTAACTCCAAGACAAGCATAATCTCAAAAGTACTTTTTTTAGAATAGCACCTGGCACATCTGTGGAATTCTGAAACTAAAAGTATCCCAGCTTCCCCACTATGTCCCAACCTACAAACCATCTCCTTTTTACTCATCATCACATCACATGAACCAATCCCAAAGTAAGTTCCAATTCTTTCTGCACCACACTCTTTAACCTTGAACTAACAAAAGAATTATATTTTGTCTACTAAGAGTTACTCAATTAACATCACCCCCTCCCACTTTCTCCAGCTATGGGGCAGAGATGAATCATGATTCAATAGCTGACATTATCATTTGAAGGAGAATTGGTAGGGTCTCTCAAAGCCCCCAACCTGAATATATCTTAGGGAAAAGTAGCTTAGGCTTATAATGTCAAATAAGACAACTCTCTTCTCCACAAGTATACTTTCCAGGAAAACTAAACGGTCAGCTAAGACATATTTAAGAAGGTCAAGTCATGAAATGTACCAGGAGATGAACATAGGGACAGTTCAGAAAAGTGTATCTCAAACTCAGCAATTTTAAGATGGATGGACTTCAACTCCCCCCAGCTTAGTGGTGGAAGACTGGGGGATGCAATTAAACTGTTTGTAAACTGAGGAGTACCTTTCAGAAACAAGCAATGAGATCCAGATTTGTAAGGATCAAGCTCACTACTTTATTGTATTCTGCCTATTGTACAGGAATCTTCCTAGATTGGAGCCTTAGCCTGGAAATAGAAAAATGAGTCTCTATGGAGCTTCAGGAGGGGCAGTCATTTCTGGATCTCATGCGACAGTACAAGGACTTGAGACTAATTCCATCCGTGAGCTGCCCCCTCCTCACCCAGGCCTCAATAGGTGTTTCCCAATGCTACCTTTATTTCAGACAATTATGAATCTGGATAGAACAAAGCAATTCTGCAGAACCTACAGGTCTCTAAAAAGAGTTATGACTGATCATTCATTGCCATGAATCCATGTGCCCAATTGAATTAATCCATAACAGCCAGGAAAGTTTTGTTTCCTTTCTTTAAACCAATGAAGTATGTCCATTATCAGAAATAATTTTAAACTCTAAAGAATTCTAAAGGTAGCACACTTTAATTTTCTCCCTACACTAGTCCTTAGTGGCAGAACATAAATAAATCAACTAACAAATTTCCATGGGCTGAGACTGTGGCCTTAATCAATTGAATACATAGCCTATAAACCACACTGTAGCATTTTTTAAATAAGGATATTACATGCGGGTTCATGATTTCTTATTTCAAAATGTCCTTGGTCAATTCTGGTTTATTATAAGTGTTCTTATTATCATACCAATATGATTCAGGTTCTATGAGTATAGCTATCAGAGGGCAGTTATTGCTATATTATTTGTGAAGTCAGATTCATTTATATATCATCCATAACTCTGCCATAAATTATTCTGTTCAGTTGACTCTTAACCAAGTATATTGTTTGGTGATTATAATAAAATAAAGAAGAAAGATCTTGACAGCAAAAATTTGAATACCGAAGGACATAGGTTTCAGTGAAAACAAGTTATAACTTTATCAGAACTTCATTTGTTTTGTTTTGTTTTATTTTATTTTGTTTTTATTATTTTATCTTATTATTTTATTAAATTTTATTTTGCTTTTATTATTATATTTTATAATTTTATATTTTATTTTATTTAAAATAATGAAATAATAGTGTTATTATTTTGTCATTTTTTATTTGATCCTTCTTATTTGTTTTCCATTATTCAGTTCAGGCCCCAACAAAATTATGTAGCATTTAGGGAAAAAAAGGTACAACAATCCACTAAGGCACTCTTTTCCATAAGATGGAGGAGATCTCCATAGCTACTATGAGTTTTCTTTCTTGGTACTTAGGTATGTATGTCAGAATAAAGGAGACTAACTGCAGAAGGCCAACATGCTGAAGGAGATGAAGGAGGCTTCATCAAAGCTATCAGGTGGAATATGAACCTGGAAAGCCACAATGAAGCTGTCAAATGAAAAGACTTTCAAATACCCCAGGAGTCTATAATACATAAAAAATGACCCTTCATTGCATTGAAGAATAAATTATTTAGCTGCTGTGTACATGTCTAACTCAGGGAATGGAAATTATATTGTCAACCATGCCATAAACATGCTTGCTTGAAAAGAAGATTGGGAAGAGTGCAATTAACATGTCTCATTTCCCATCCACTTCCACATATTGGGACCTGACTTTCTGAACACATGAAATTAAAAAATAAGTTTTAGTTCTGCTTATTTGCTTCTGAAAGAAAGTGAGCACCTGAGGTAGATTAAGTACTTTAATTAGAAATATTCCACTGGATAATCATTAGTATTGTGATACTAACTTAGATAAACTAACATGGAAGACCGGGTGGATTCACTGGAGGTTTTTTTTGGTAATTTCAGTTGGACTGCCACAGGATTCACAATTTGTTCAATTATTGGACTGCCACAGGATTCACAATTCATTCAATTCAGTATGTTCATTCAACATACTTAAGTTCAAGCTTTTTTGACTTTTGTGTGGTCTGCAAATATCTGGTGGATAAGAAGACCTTGTCTCCAACCCTGATATTGTTTTTGTGGAGCTCTCTTTTTGGCTGCAATTTTTTTATGAGCTTCATGAGCATCATCTAATGCTGTACGGGTAACCATCCAGGTAAGCTGGAGTTGGGTTGTCCACTCACTTAATGACTGAATGTTAGGTTTCTCCTGTGGAAGCTTGGGTATGGGTACAAAGTCTTGTCCTGAAGCCACTTTAAATGAAGTAAACCGAGTACTACTATGAACTGAATTGTTATATGCCACCTCAGCGAATGGCAGCCCAATTATCTTGCTGATAATTTATATAGATATTGTTCCAATACCAACTTAGTTCTCTCACAGGCCCCATTGGTTTGTGGGTGATGGGCAGAGCTTAAGCTCTGGGTGGAGCCCAATAATTTCAGAAACTCCTTCCAAAAGTTTGAGGTAAACTGGACACCCCTATCTGAGATTATGTTTTCAGGAACACCATGTAACCTGTAGATATGTAAAATAAACAGTTTAGCCAAAATTTTCACAGATGGGATTTTTACACAGGGTATGATGTATACCTGTTTGGAAAACAAGTCTGTTACTATCCAAATAACTGTATTTCTCGCACTCTCAGGTAATTCCACTATAAAATCCATAGAAATTTATTTTCATGGAGCAGTTCGTCTAGCTATATTTTGTAGCAAGCCCACTAGTTTACCAGGAGGCCGTATGGCTGAGGCACAGATAGGACAACTAGCCACATAAGTTTCAATGTCCTTTTTCAAGGTAGGCCACCAAAATTGCCTTTTAACCAAGTGTAAGTTCTTTATGAATCCAAAATGTCCAGCAGCTTTAGAGTCATGAGCTTGCTGTAATATTTGGTTTCTCAACTTTGCTGGCACATATAATTTGGCCCCCACCCATGCCAATCCATCTCTAACTGTACAATTATTTGAGTGAGCCAGGAACCAATCATCAAATTTCAGAGCTTCTTTTAACTGTGCAGATAAATAATTTGATAAATCAATTTCCCTCTTTTTCTGGGCTCTGGTAACCACTGAAGCCACCATTTGTTTGGTTGGGACAATAGGCCGGACCACTTACATTGAGGTAATCTAGATAAAGCTGTTAGGGTTAGGGTTAGGGTTCCAGTAAATGGGTAAACAAAGTCCAACAAACAGTCCAAATCATACACGGTTAAAGCAGTCAGTATCAGTCCAGGGATAATCCAAAAATGAGATCAAGTATCATAAACAAAGTTCAGTAAATGGAGTTTGCTAACAGTTGCAAGACTCACAGCAATCCGAGCAGAACGACGATCAGGCAAAATGGCAAAACAGGAAATGAAAGAAAAAAGAAACCAGTGTCTGGCTCCATCTTATGGACATTGGAGGAACATCAGCCAATCACAATTACAGCATTCTCTTAAAGATACAGTATTAAATTATTATCCTGGTTTATATATTTCCAACCTAACTGTTAGGTGAATATCATTTCTAACATTCTCTCCTTTGGGTAGGACAATATATAAAACCTTACAGTTTAAGTCCATATTCTTCACAGCAAACCTTATGTTTTACAGTGCCTTGGGCTTTTGTAAAATGATCTGCAATGTTATTCTCTGACATGCAGTACTTGAGTGTTATCCTTTTACTTTGAACACATTGTCTCACATTTAGATATCTTAGATCAGTGTGTTTTGATCTTGTCTTTACAGTGAGATTGGAAGCCATCTGAATTGCTGATTGGCTGTCTTCATACACAATAGGTTCCTTTACATTAATTCACATATCTATCAATAGTTGTTTATAACAAACAAAATCCATACACAGTTGAGACAAACATGAGAATTCAGCCTCCACTGTTGATAAACTTAGATGTATTTGTTGAATAGACCGCCATCCAATTAACACCTTTCCTAATAATACTACAGAACCTGACATTGATTTACATGTAGGTACTTCTATAGCGAAACATGCATCAGCATATGCAGTTAAACTTAATTCACCCTTAGGTTTTAAATATAATGCATAATGCATTGTTTGTTTAAGATATCTTAACACATGCCTAGCAGCTTGCCAGTACCTTTCAGTAGGCTCAGCATAAAACCTGGCTAATTCATTAACACTATATGCTATATCTGGCCTAAACCAATTACTAAGATAAGATAAGCTACCAATCGAGGATTGATAAATCTCTTTATCCAAAACAGGACTTTGCACATCATTGTGGCTAAACTCCTGGCTCATTGGTGTTTTTGCCAGTTTACAAAGTTCCATTTTAAAATTCTTTAGTAACTGGTTAATTTTATCTGCCTGTGAGATTTTGTAGTCTCCCCTAGTTTTATCTATTTTTAAACCAAGATACTGTTTAATCTCCCCTAAATGTTTTATTTTAAATTTCCTCTCTAACAGTGAAATAATCTCATTAGATTCTTGCTCAGTCTTAGTGATTAATGCTATATCATCAGTAAACAATAGCAACAATGAAACTACACCATCACTTTCCTTTTTGAATAAACATGGATCAGCCATGCCAGCTACAAAATCTATCTTTGTTAATTCCTTTACTATGCACTGATTCCATTCATAGCCTGATTGCTTTAAGCCATAAAGACTCTTTTTTAATCTCCAGCAATCAGTTTTATTATCAGTTTTTATACCCAAAGGATTCTTTAAACATGTAGTATGTTGCAATGGTGCATGAAGATATGCTGTCTCCACATTTAAATAGTTTATTGTGTATTTATTCTTAGCTGCCCACACTAATGCTGCTCATAATGTGGTAGCCTTCAGACTAGGTGCAAACACCTCATAGTAGTCATTGGCTGACTGATCGAACTCTTGTGCTACTAACCTGCCTTTATGGGTAACAGTCCCATCTACACCTGTCTTAATTTTATAAATCCACTTACACCCTAATGGCATGCTCACCTGGTGGTAACTTGACATTTTCATATACCTCCAAACTTTATAAGGATTTCAGTTCCTTATCCATTGCTTCCTGCCAAGCAGCTTGATCCTTAGCAGGATATAGTTTCAGATCATTATAATTACTAGGAACTGAATTTACTTGGCAGACTATATTAGCCTGATATCTATCTGGTGGGTGTGTTACACAAGTTGAACATCTAGGCAACTCAGGGCTTACTGGTGGACTCTCCTGTTCCACCTGCTCCTGTTCTTCTACCTCCTGTTCCTGTTCTTCTCTTTAATGGCTATTGATGGTTTAACTATCTCATTGTTAGGGACTATTTGGGTGTCAATAACAACATCATTGCTGGGTTCCTGTTCTAGCTTATTCCACCCAATGTGCTCAAGAAATTTAGCATTAGAGCTACAGTAAATATTAGCTGTGCCTTGATCCCAGAATCTAAATGATCTATGGTTGGGCTCATAACCTCTGAAAAATAATTTCCTAGCTTTATGTTGCCCTTTCAGTCTTACTTGTGAGGGAATATGCACCCATGCTGGAGCTCCAAATGTGTGTAGGTAACTTAAATTTATTTTTCTGCCATGCCAATGAGTGAATAGCAATTCACCAGTTGTGTTCAGCACATTGTTTAACACATGGTTGCTACACATTATGGCTTCACCCCACAATGTTTCAGGCAAATCTGAATCTGATAACATAGTGCGAGACATGGCTTGTAACATTTGCCCTCTTTGTTCTATAAACGAGTTGTGTTGTGGCCTGTAAGGTGCAGAAGGTTTATGCTCAATACCAGCCAATTTTATCATTGTTTGGAATCTATTGTTAATAAACTCAGTCCTGTTATCAGTAACTACAGTAATTACCTTATGTTTCATTTTCCTTTTGGCAAACCTTAGCCAATTAAAGAAATGTTGGAATGTTTCTGTTTCGTTTTTCATTAAATAGCAGAAACCATACCATGAATAATGATCCATTATACTCAAAACATAGCAGGCAACTCCCAAACTGGGTTTCTTAGGACCAATTATGTCAGCAAACACAACCTCTAAAGGTTCTTTGGTCTTAAACATATTAAGTCTGTTTGCAGGAGTAACCTTGCTCTTCTCCTGGCTACAAGCATTACAGTTTAAATACTTGTTACAGGGTTTCAATTTTACCCCCTCTGACAATTCAACAGTTTGTTTGAGCATTTTGAAATTAAGGTGCCCTAGACATTTATGCAGTAAATGTATACATTTATCATGTGGCTTAACATTGTTATAAACTGAGTTAGCCATCTGCAACTGGTCATCATGTATAACATATAAATCATTCTCAAAAGTAGCAGTAACACTTTTACCCTCTTTCTCTATTATACAGTTATCTCCCCTAAAGGTTACTACATAACTAATATTAACTAAAGCCCTTACTGATAACATATTAAATTTCAGTTTAGGTACATATAACATAGGTAAATGCTCATTTACACAAGAACAGCATGCAGTACCTTCACCAGATGCTTTCATCTTCCATCCATTTACCAATGATATGTGTTGCTTACTCGTGGACATCTTTACAAACCTCTCTCTATTTCTAGTAATGCACTGCAATGCTCCACTATCAACAACCCACAAATCATGCTTTACAGTTGAATTGCTAGACATAGCTAAATTGACATTCTTCTTAGCCTTCAGGTGATTTCCAGTGTTCTGTCATTTTCCCTTCTTACAGAATCTAGCTATTAGAATCTAGCTAGCTTACAGAATCTAGCCTTAGCCCCTCAAGAAAAACATTTCCTAACAGTATAGGCAGTTGAACACAAATCCTCTTCTTGTGATTGTTTTTCTCTCAGTTGGTCTCTTTCTATCCTTCTTCTTGCCTCTTCATCCAGTTACGTCAGTCAATGTTAGTTCATTTCTGGTCAGGACATCCAGTGAAGATACGTAATCATCATAACTTTCGTCCAATGAGGAAAGAATGATGTAAACCTAATACAGCTCTGAAAAATCAGTTCCTTTTCATGTAGCTCTTGCAAAGTTCTTTTCATGAAGTTCAAATGAGCTAAAATATCTCCACCTTTCAGAAGACATGCTCTAAACAGTTTACATGTAAGATGTATGTGTGTACCTACACTGTTATGAACATAAATCCTCTTCAAATTCTCCAACACCTAGCAGCAGATTCTTCTCCATGAATATGGACTAGCTGCTGGTCACTCAGTGTTAGTCCAATTATACAAAGAGCTTGTTTGTTGTTCTGTTTAAAGTCAGCAAGCTTCTTGGCATCATCCTCATTATTTGGATCCCAAGCATTTACATCCAGTGGGTCTTGAACTACATTCCTTAAACCTTCTTTACGCAGAAGTAGACTGTATTTCATAGACCAAGAAACATAATTTGTTCCATCCAACCAGGTTATCAGTGATAGACTTGTTGAAGTGAGTCCAACACCTAGCAGCAGATGTCAGCTTTGAAATTCAGCTGCCACATTTTTTAGAGAGTTAGGGGAGTTGAAGGTTATTCTGTATGTCGTATTGAATTTACAGTTGCAGTTAATTGGTTCTCATGATTTATGAATTGTAGAAGTGGGAGGAGAGAAGGGAGGAGAGAAGATGGCTTCTGTGTAACATGCAAAAAAACTTTCACTTGGGAAATTGCTTTTGACATGCTAGAGCTGTTTCTAATAAATCAATTGGAGAGATAACGTCTCAGAGTGATTCATATGGATACTTTCTGGATGCCTTACATTTATTTCCCAAGTCAATTTTAAAAAGGGGGGGGCTTGGTTGATACCCCGGAGTTCTTTTTCCTGAGATGGAGAAATATCAACAATCAGCCAAAGTTGGAGGTGTGCAGCAGGAGTGTGTGGGGGCCCTCCCTCCAGAGCATTAATTGAACCTGCCAACCCTTGTTCGGAGGAGATGATGGATGCTTTCAGGACAGCAGTAGGAGAAAGAGATTTGGGAGCTCTACCGAAGTGTTTCAACTCAAGAAGTTGTTATAACCCAGAGTAATCCAGCTGTCTGAAGAGAAATCTTTCTCTAGCCTGAGGCATATGGTTACTCAGATTGGAGGGAAGAGAGACAATTGGGGTTGGAATTCTCTCAAGAAGACAACCCCCAGATTATTCCTGGAAGTTATCAAGGCAAATTTACATCAACAGTTCCAGAATTTAAAGGTGACAGGTTTGGTTTCGCAGTCTGTTTGGATGAGTGGAAGTTTGAGACCACCCATATTCACTTACCCAAATATCATGAGTAATGAGGAGGGGTGGATTCAGTGCCAATGGCAGCCAGCACCAACACAGCCCTGGTCTGAAGGGGAGTTGCCCAGACAGCAGACAGCAGGCACGTCCCCTCCACCCAACTAGGGAACCAGGCCACACCCATCTTCCTCCTGGCAAACACAATTGCAGCCCCAACAGGAAGCGTGGCCACAGGGACCCCTATTCCAGAGATGCAGCCTGGATTCAGGGGGCCTACCCAGCCTACATAAGCCACCCGGCCTGTTCCTTTCACTCCAGTACAACCTGCAGGAGCCTAGCAGGGGCCACCTCTGCAACCATGACCCAGGCCAGACCGAATACACTTTGAGGCCATATTCGATGGCCACCAGGAACATTTCAATTACTTCCTCACTTGAATCCGATCCCATATAGAACAATTTGGAGATCAATATGCCACACAGCGCAATTTGGTTACAGCCATAACAAATGGGATGAAAAAAGGGGATGCTTCAGACTGGTTGGCCCAACTACACAATGAACAAGCCCCCAAATTACACGATGTAAACAGATGTATTCAATTATTAAGACTCAGATTTGAAAATCCAGACAGGGTAACAGAGAATGAAGAGAAGTTAATGGAAATGAGGCAAGGCAAGTGACCATTGTCAGAATTCATTTAGGACTTTAGAAGGGTTGCAAGCTACCTCATGGATTGGCCTGAAAGAATAACTTTACACTATTTTAAAAAAGCCATTGATCCAGAAGTAAAGAAGGCCTGTGAAATTAGGGGAATCCCAGAGACCTTACAGTTATGGTATACTGCCTCCCTCAGCTTAGATTGCAGCTTCAATCCACACAGGAAACCCCTTCCAGAAGCCCCAACTAAGAGAATTGTGGCAAGGAGACCGCTGACTGGACCAGCTGAACCTGCTCGTACCCGACCCACCAGGGTGCTGAAATGTTACCAATGTGGCCAAGCCAGTCATAGGGCAGCAGACTGTCTAGACCTTTCTCCTGTGCCACAAGCTCCACAGTCAAAGCCTAACATAGCTGTTAGAGATTGGAAGAATCAAGGAAGACCTCCGGGCAGGGACAGGTTTGCCAAACACAGCTGGGAAAGCCCCCTCTGCACAGATGGGAGCAATGGACCACCAGACTGACACCATGTCCCTGAAAACCTGACCTGCAAAGATGACCCAATGGTGAGTGATTCCATCATACCTTTTACAGTCAAGGTCAAGTTAGTGGTACCAAACATGAGGGAGGCCGGGGAGTTAGAAGCTGTCATTGATCCTGGGTGTTCTAGATGCCTTATCGGACTCCCCATCGTTGAACAATTGGCATAAAGACTAACCCGCTAAAAAGCCCAATCAGATTTGAGCAAATGGATGGAACCTTAATGGGGGGGGCAGCCACTCAGATGACTGAATTAATCAAGGTGGAATTAGGGCCCCATTGCGAACTCATACTCTTCATAGTGGCCCCCAGGATGTCAGAATCAATCATACTGGGACTTGCTTGCCTAGACAAATGGAACCCAATGATCAAATGGGAGGATGGATTCAGAAAAATCCTCATTGGACTGGGTCCATTGCCCCCTCTTCCACCCACTACAAAGCCACTGGTCAGCTTGAACCTGGAGCCTGAGCCAGCATCAATGGCATCCCACCTTTTCCCAGATAACCCTCATATACCTGACCAATACAAAGACTTGGCTGAAGCATTCAGTGAAGAAGAGTGTAATGTCTTACCTCCCCATCGAGCCACTGATTACACCATAGAATTAGAGCCCAGGGTGAAATTATCAAAACCGAAGAGGTATTCCATGACACCTGCTGAAATGACTGAATTAAGGAAATACATTGACAGCAATTTGGAATGAGGTTTTATTGAGCCTGCCAAATCAAGACTAGCTGCTCCCCTGTTGTTCAAAAAGATGGCAGGTTGATATTGTGTGTTGACTTTAGAGGTGTGAATGCCATATGCGTCAAAAACATGTACCCTCTCCCCCTTATGAAGGACTTATTGAACCACCTGTCTAAGGGTAAGATATTCACCAAGCTAGATCTCAGAGAAGCTTATTACTGGGTCCACATCACAGAAGGAGATGAGTGGAAACCTGCTTTTAACTGCCCTCTAGGTAGCTTCCAATTAAAAGTCATACCTTTCAGACTTCAGGGGTTCCTGCAGTGTTTAAGCAGCACATCAATGAGATGCTACACCCGTACCTTTACCGGGGGGTCCTCGTGTATCTGGGTGACATCCTTATCTTCAGCAAAACAGTGAAAGAACATGTTCACTTAGTCTGACAAGTTCTAGAAAAACTTCTAGCCACCAAATTATATGTGAAATGTGAATTCCACAAAGAGTCATTGGACTACTTAGGCTACCGAATATCCAACCTGGGGATTGAAATGGACCCCGGAAAGGTGAAAGCGGTGCTGCACTGGCAACCCCCCAGAACCCGAAAACAACTTCAAAGTTTCTTGGGGTTTGCCAACTTGTATAGACAATTCATTCCGTCCTTTGCTGAAGTTGCCCTCCCATTGATGGAGCTGTTAAAAACGGGCCCATCACTCACCAAACCAAAGCCAAGTCAACCCTGACTTGGACTATGGACTGTCAGAAAGCTTTTTGAGGCCTTTAAGCTCCTTTTCGCAACAGAGCCCATCTTCCAGCACCCAGCCATGACCAAGCCTTTTATTGTCTAAATGGATGCAAGTGATGTAGCAGTGGAAGCCGTTTTGCTGCAAAAGGACTCTCAAGGCCGACTGATACCTTGCACTTATGTGTCTAAAAAGCCGACAGACAGAGAGTGAAGGTGGGTGGTCTGGGAGAAAGAAGCATTCGCCATATGATGGGCTTTGTTGACTTGGAGGCATTTTCTAGAAGGGGCACCAGAGGCCTTTAAGGTATGGACTGATCATAAGAACCTTGAGGCTCTAAAGACCCCTAGGAGATTATCGCCCAGACAAGTCCACTGGGCCCAATATTTCAAGCAATTCAACTTTAACATTAAATATATGCCCGGAGGGAAAAACATACTAGCGGACGCTCTGTCCAGAAAACCTCAGTTTGACAGCCACTGAGAGGAAATAGTACAAGCCTTAATTTCAGAAGCTCAATTGGCAGGCCAAGTGACCACTTGAGCCCAAGCCAACTGCAACTCCAAACACCTGGAAGATAAGCTGACTACAGAATTGAAAATGGCCCTATTGACCGACCCATGGTTCCTGGACCATCAAACCGAGTTGACAATGAATGATGGACTAGCTTGGAAAGGGACTAAGATTTATGTACCCACAACCCTAAGACTACTGGTACTAAAGTATAGCCATGACTCCCAGCTGTGAGGCCACTTCAATTCCTAAAAACCCTACATTTATTGAGAAGATAGTTCTGGTGACCAAAAATGAAAGCTGACATCGAGGACTATGTTAAAAGTTGCTCAATTTGTGCCACAATGAAACACAGAACTGGAAAGAACCCTGGCCTCCTGCAATAAGTTGCTGAACCAACCCAACCTTGGGAAGAGTTTGCAATGGACTTTATTGTTGAATTACCTAAGAGTGAAGGGAATATAACCATTTGGACTATAATTGACTTATTCTCTATACAGGCCCATTTTATAGCCTACAAAGGACTTCCATCTGTGAAAAAACTTGCAAAGCTGTTCGTGAAACATATCTATAGACTACATGGAGTACCTCGTAGAATAATATCAGACAGAGGGATACAATTTACTGCAAAATTTTGGAGGGAATTTCTGAAATCCATTGGTTCCACTCAAGGGTTATCCTCAGCTTTCCATCCTGATTGTAACAGAGCAGTGGAGAGGGCTAACACCATGATTGAACAATACATTAGATGCTATGTAAATTATCAACAAGAAAATTGAGCTGAGTTATTACCTTTTGCAGAGGTTGCTTGCAATAATGCAGTACATAGCAGCACGGAATTGACTCCATTCCAAATCAACACTGGAATGGATTTTGTCCTGATGCCAGAGTTACCTAGACAGCCTCCCTCATCCATGTCCCTAACAGAATGGATGAACTCATCAAAGAAAGGATGGGAAGATACAAAAAATGCTTTGACTGAAGCTGCAAAAAATTATAAAAAACAGGCAGATAAACATAGATCCCTTCAACTTCCTTTTAAAGTAGGGGACAAAGTATATTTGTTGACCAAGTATCTTAGGTGAAACTGCCCAGTAAGAAGCTGGGTCCAAAATTCTTGGGTCCGTTCCCAATTTCAAAGATAATCAATCTTGTCACTGTCCAATTAAGTCTTTCTCAACTATTGGGGAAAATTCATTGAGTATTGCATTGTAGTTTACTAAAACCAACTACTACATTGATGATAAGACCACTACCACTCGCTCTCCCTAAACCATTGACAGTACATGGGGAAACACATTATGAAATTCAAAAAATTCTCGATTACACCATGGCTGATTCCAATATCTGATCTTATGGAAAGGATACCCCCTCTGAGATGCGAGTTAGGTAAAGAGTTTGAATGTTGATGCTGATCAACTGGTTAACCAATTCCATGAGGATTTTCCCCACAAACCGAAGGGTCCTTGTCGGGGGGAGAGGGGGCTAAAGACAATGTATTAACCCCTGTATGTATTTTTTTTTTCTTTTAGGAGGAGGAATTTCCAAGGGGGGATGCCTGTCAGCTTTGAAATTCAGCTGCCACATTTTTTTAGAGTTAGAGGAGTTGAAAAGTTCAAGGTTATTCTGCATGTCATATTAAGAATTTCCAGTTGGAGTTAATTGGTTCTCGTGATTTATGAAGTGTAGAATTGGGAGGAGAGAAGGGAGGAGAGAAGGTAGATTCTGTTTAACATGCAAAAAAACTTTCACTTGGAAAATTGCTTTTGTCATTCCAGATCTGTTTCTAATAAATCAATTGGACAGATAACATCTTGGAGTACTGATATCGTGGATAGTTTCTGGATGCCTTACAGCAGACTCTTCTTCACCAATACGAACTAGCTGCTGGTCACTCAGTGTTAGTCCAATTATACAAAGAGCTCATTCGTTGTTCCATTTAAAATCAGCTAACTTTTTGGCATCATCCTCATTATTTGGATCCCAAGCATTTACACCCGGTGGATCTTGAACTGAAGCCCATAACCCTGCCCTACACAGAAGTAGACTGCACTTCATAGACCAGGAAACATAGTTTGTTCCATCCAACTGAGTTATCAGTGATAGACTTGTTGATGGGTCTAGTGCCATCTTCACCAGGACAATAACCCACAATTAAACAGTAAACAGCTCTCTGTATACAGTACTGTATATTCACACTAATTCTCAGTTATCTGAGCCTGGTATGGTCTAGGCCCATAATCAGTGTTGAGGTATTCCCCGTTAGGAGAATGAGTGCATTCAGGGAAACGTAGTGAGAGGGGTGAGGGATAACACACAATCAGCATACGGATACACTGAATAGTAAAATGTAGTTTTTACTTCCTGTAAACAGGTAAACAAAGTCCAACAAACAGTCCAAATCATACACGGTTAAAGCAGGTAGTATTCAATACAATCAGTCCAGGGATAATCCAAAAACGAAGTCCAGTATCACAAACAAAGTTCACTAAATGGAGTTTTCTAACAGTTTGCAAGACTCACAGCAATCCAAGAAGAATGACGATCAGGCAAAAGGCAACAGAGAAATGCAAGAAGAGAGCAAACCAAGTTTCTGGCTCCAACTTATGGCCATTGGGGGAACCTCAGCCAATCACAATTACAGCATTCTCTTAAAGATACAGTATTAAATTACTATCCTAGTTTATATATTTCCAACACAACTGTTAGGTGACTATCATTTCTAACAAATACCATCAAGATAAACCAGCACCCCCTTGTACAAATATTCATGCAATACCTGATTTATCATTTGCATGAATACTGCAGTCCCCCCCTCCCCCCGTAGGCCAAACAGAAGAACATTGAACTGGAAACACCCCATTGGGCAGTTAAAAGCAGTTTTCCATTCACCTCCTTCCTTAATTTAAACTCGGTAGTAAGCTTCTCTCAGATTGAGTTTCGTAAAAAAATTTCCCTTTGGCTAAGTGGGCCAACATGTCCTTCATCAAGGGGAGGGGGTACATGTTCTCTACCGAAATTGCAATTAAGTCCCTATAATCAACACACAAACGAAGAGAGCATCTTTACTCTCATGGAATAATACTGGGGCCATTACTCGAGTCCTAGCAGGTTGTATAAAACCACGTTCCAAATTTTTATCAATAGCTCCTACGGTCTTATCAAGTACAGTTTCGGTTTTGGGAGTTTCACTCCTGGCAAAATTTCAATACTTCAATCTGTTGAAAGATGGGGGGAAGCTCGACTGAGGCCTTCTCACTGAATACCTCCTTTAAATTCCAATATTCTTCAGGAATTTTCTCCCTCCCCCTCAGATTCTCAGTGCCAGTGGAAGCCAGTTCTGTGGGATTCTGGGGTTTCTGTTGAGATTGCCCATTCCCTTCTGGGGGCTGGTCAGTATGTTTGCACAGTGATCCCCTCCTCCAGTCAACTTGGGGGTTCCATTCCCGGAGCCAGGGCAAACCCAGTAGTTGGGGGCACTCCATCCTAGGGGCAACAATAAAATGCAAAGTCTCTCTATGCTTCCCCATTGTCATTTCCACTGGTTCTGTTATGAAATGCGCAGGGCCGACCTCACTACCGATCCATCCAGTTGGCAAAATCCTATGGACATTTTTAAAGTTAAAGACATTAAAGACATTTTCTCTATGACTTCTGAGCTAATTATGCACCTTGTGCACCCAGAATCTAACAAGGACAACATTTCCTCTTGGGCTTCCAACGTGGGTATTCTTAATCTCACTGGGATGATCATAAGGCCCTTGTTTGGACTTACCAGCAAGTTGTCGTCTGATTCAGAATCAGTCTATTCAGAAGAGGTTGGAGCTCCTAGCTGTTCTCCTTATGGAGGGGTGATCTCTACAACCTCTTCCACTTTAAGAGCTGTTTTACGAGGCTTGACTGGAGTTTTTTCAGGTTTTCTTCCTCCTTCTGGTGCCCCCTTTTTCTCCAGCTTGGTATGACAGTCTGCAGCCCACTAACCTTCCTTTCCACATTGGAAGCATGCAGTAGTCTTGGGCTTTGCTGTCGGCCCTCCCTTTTGAGGTTTTGAGGCTTCTCGAGGGCTGTGGGGGATGGCTTGCTCCAACAAAGGCCACCCCTGCATCTGTTTTGGGTCAGATCAATTTCCACTTCTTCTGCCAGCACGTACCACAGCTGCAGCTCACTGGGGTCTCTTCTGGCAGTGCAGCTCTGATAAACATCTTCATTCAGCCCATCTTTAAAAGCTTCTATCAGGACTACCTGGGACCAGCCTTGAATATGACATGCGAGCTCTCTAAATTTCTGGGTGTAATCAGCCACTGATCTCCGTACTTGATTTATGGTTTTCATCCTGATTTTAGCCTTATGTTCAGCTACTGGGTCTTCAAATCTGACACACAACACTGTCATGAACAGATCATAATTCATAAGCAGAGGGGCATTATCATTATGCAAAGTCATCATCCATTTTGCAGCTGTCCCTTCCAGAGCCCTGGTAACACATCTGACTTTGGCTGCTTCTGAGAAAAAAATCCTCACCAAAAATCCTCTTCCCTCTCATACCTTTGATCAGTCTGAGTTCCTCCGATAGCTTCATTTAGAAGATGCAGGGCTTGAGCTAATACAAAATTCTTTCTCTCCTCCACTTGCCTTGGCTCTTCTCTTCTCAGATTCAGAATATTGTCAGCTGTTGCTCCATTCAAAATCCAAGAAAGAAATACTTAGACTCCGTTAAATAGAGAAAATATATCTTTTACTGGAAATCAAGTGGTAGCATCAAAGGAATTCTGAATCTGAGAAAATGAGCGTGTAAATCACATATACAATGTTCCCAACCACAGTAGTTCAAACTGTCCATCCAATAAAAAGTTGTATATAATATGGGTCAAATTGCAAATCTCCTTATTAGGGAGGATTGCCACTATAAAAGTGAACATTCTGCCCAAATGTATTTACTTATTCCAAACAATACCAATAAAAATACATAAAAATTACTTCGTGGAACTTAACAAGATAATTACCAAATTTATTTGGCAAGGGAAAACACCGCGGATAAACCTAAAGGCAATGCAAGATATGAAGAGCAGTGGAGGTATGGCACTACCAAATTGGGAATTATACTATAGTGCAGCCCCCTTACTCTGGTTGAAAGAGTGGATAAATCTGTCAAATAAAAATATTTTATTTTTAGAAGGCCATGATTTACAGAGGGGATGGCACACATTTTTATGGGACACTGGAAAAATTAAGCAGAAGTATTTCCACAGACATATAATTAGAGATTCCTTATTGGCTAATTGGAACAAAATAATTTATTTAAAAATCCCAATCTGGATCTCAACGATGGAGGTGATGATGCATCCAAATAATCTAGATCTCAATAAAATGATAAAATACAAAGACCTTCTTGATGCGCAAGGAACTTTAAAATCATGGCAAGATCTCCAAGAACAAGGGCTACAAGTAGACCGATGGGCTTATTTGCAAATTCAAAATAGATATAGCCAGGACAAGAAAAATTTTGGAATTTATACTAAGGCACAACAGTTAGATAAAATCCTATTAGGTCCAGATAAAAAAAATATAACTAAATTTTATAATTACTTATTAGAGATGGAATTAGAAGAGGAAGTAGCCAAGGCAACATGATAGCTTGGAGTGAGGCAGAGTGGAAAATTACCAGAAAAGAGTTTTCATAATTAGCAGAAGCTTCGTAGCTTAAATTGCAAGTATTAGAAGTTGCTTAATATGATCCTGTAACCTATGATGCTCTAAAAACCACAAATGTACTGAACTTAATATGTTCCTGTAAACAAGAGTTGGTATGGAAAATAATGGATGGTGTAAGATAATCATGAATGACTAAGAAGACTTACTTCTCCTTTCTATAGCACATATGATATGGTATAGCTTGATAAGAGAAACTCCCTGGGCTAGGCTGAGGCTCTGAGATGTATAAAAATGACACCTCAGGAAGAGCCAGGAGGCTCAGAATTTGCCATGCTAATGCTCTGAACCATTTGCGCAAATAAACCTGTATTCTCCTACCCTTCATGGTCTTGTGCCCTGATTTGGAAACAGGATCTACTGCAACATTTATGGTGACTCCGTGGGGACACAAGGGGCCCTGAGGCCCACTGGAGGGTCCACCCCAGGTGCCGGTGCTGCGGTGAATTGAGGGGAACATCCCAGGCACCATCGGTCCTTTGAATCTGATGGACTTCCCGATACTGCTGGGTTCCGTCGACTGTGGTTGACACCTTCAAGAACCATTGGTGAAGGGTAAGGAGACCAGGACATTTTCCAGCTGGCCAGTGGAGAAGGAACATGCCTGCAAGCAAGTATTGGACTTGGGAAGCAATCCCTCCCTGTAAGCAGGGACGGAGGAGAGGACTGATCACCCTCTCTTAAGCAAAAGTGGGAGGACTTGTCAGGAAAGGTTGTGGTGAGCAGCAACTGTGGTACCCATTGGAGACTATGAGTGTCCAGCACCGTGGGCCATTAGGAAGTGAGTGGCATCTCCATCGGAGACTGTGTGCACCCAGCTCCCTGGGTTGGATGTGACTGTGTGGAAATCCCTGGTGTTACCAGGAGAGGAAGGACCCCATACCTTCTTCTCCAACCCCTCTTCCCAATTGTCTTGTCTGGTGATGTGGGTGGCTCATGGGAGGTGAAGAAAGTGTGCCCCTAACCCCATTGGGGTGTATGCTAAAACATTTTAAGGAGCCATATGAATCTCAGGACTATAGTCTTAAATGGAGTAGACATAAACTGCAGGTGTTTTGTGAGGGAGAATGGCCAACATTTGGGGTGGGGTGGCCAGCCATAGGGACTTTAGACACCTCTATAGCAGTACAGGTTCATCAGTTAGTATTCCATCCTACATTAGGACACCCAGACCAAGCTCCTTATATAGATGTTTGGCTTGACCTATTAAACCACCCTCCACCATGGCTTAGAAAATTCAAAATACAATGGTGTAAGCTCTTAATGTCACGAATCCTACCATTAACAAACCTAAGAAGTCCATCCCAGTCATGCCTAGCTGCCCAGAAGAACTACCACACCCACCTCTATATGTACCCCCTCTGGGCTTAAGAAGGATGTCAGATGAGGGAGAATCCTCTGGGGCATCAGGATTAATAGCCCAACTAGATTGGATATCCCCCTCATG
>NC_142008.1:119079573-119104597 GCF_049901715.1 Pseudonaja textilis | reverse complement strand
TGAGACAGCATTCCTCCTATGAACAGATCACCTGGCTGATACCGCTCATGAGGAACAGGGAAAGGATTTGTTGTGGGGCACTTCATTTTAACTAGCTAATATGGCGAAGAAAGACTTCTGATTTGGCTTATGATATCAGACAGAGAGGATTCTTCATAAGTGGAGATTCTCCTGTGATCAATCTGCCTGAGTAGCAGGTTGGACTAGAAGACTTTCAAGGTCCCTCCAACTCTATTATTCTGCTCATGGGCTGCAATCTAACTAAAGTCAGCATCATGAACCTCAAGAGAATTATGACAACAGTAGATCATAACGTCAAGCATGTTGTACAGATTTGATCTCTACAACAACACAATAAAGAGATGTCATTCTTAATAGTTAAAATGGAGACTCTGTTCCTAACTCAGTAGCATTAAATGACACCCACAGAAAAGCTTATAACAAATTTTGGTCATGCATCAAGCTCTCAATTTCATAACGAAAATACATTTTATCGTGTAATTATCTCCTGTCACCAAGTTTATCTTTTCACATTCATTATAAGTCATTTTTGTTGGTCCTTCAGATCTCCACAATGTTTATTGCATTAATAATAATTCAGGAAAAGGCAGGTGATAGGCTTGCAAAATAGGAGGAATGTGTGACAAAAGAGAAAACGGTCAGGGAAAAAGAAGAGTAGATGTTGGGGTCAATCAGGAACATTTTCTGAAATCTTATTTTGCTTGTTGGCCATGAGGGAGCAGAGGTGACTTCAGTTCAGATCTGAAAGATAGGGGAGAAATAATAACACTAAGTTAGTATCACAATGCTAATGATTACCCTGTGGAATATTTCTAATTAAAGTACTTGGCCCATCTGTCTCAGGTGCTCACTTTCTTTCCGAAGCAAATAAACAGAACTAAAACTTCTTTTAAATTTCTTGTGTTCAGAAAGTCAGGTCCCAACATGAGGAAATGGATGGGAAATGAGCAGAGGTGGGATTCAGCAGGTTCTGACCAGTTCTGGAGAACCGGTTGTGGAAATTTTGAGTAGTTCAGAGAACCGGCAAATCCCACCTCTGACTGGAGATTTTACATTATCCTTCCCCTGCACGCCCACCAAGCCATGCCCACAGAACCAGTAGTAAAGACATTTGAATCCCACCACTGGAAATGAGACACATTAATGTGTACTATTCCTGGTCTTCCTTTCAAGCAAGTGTGTTTATGGCATGGTTGACAACATTACCTCCATTCCCTAAGTTAGGCATGTACACAGCAACTAAGTAATTCATTTTTCAATGCAATAAGGGGTCAATTTTTATGTTTTATAGACTCCTGGGGTATTTGAAAGTCTTTTCATTTGGCAGCTTCATTGTGACTTTCCAGGTTCATAATCTACCCTATAGCCTTGATGAACAAGGTTCATCTTCTCCAGCATGTTGGACTTCTGCAGTTATTCTCCTTTATTCTGATATACATTGCTAAGTAGCAAGAAAAAAAAATCATGGTGGCTATGGAGGTCTTCTCCATCTTATGGGTTTTTTCATTAGAGGGTTGTTGTAATTTTTTTTTTATCTTTTTCTATCTAGTTTCTCGATACTGTAGTTGGCTTCAGAGCTAGGTACATCCTTTTTGGACCATTCCAAGGACAGCCCCACTTACCCTGCTCCATAGATAAGGGGGCTGCCAAGGAGAATGAACACACAAAGCAGGAGTGGGATGCTACCGGTTTTGCCTGGCTCTATAGAACCGGTAGCTCTGAAAAGCAGCAGACACCAAAATCCATTCTGTGTTTGCTGTTGTTTGGCCCACCTGCCCACCTAGGCTCTTACCTGTCCTTTATTTCCTTCTTTTTCAACCTCAGCTACTTTGCATGGCACAGATGAGGTTGAAAAAGCACGGGAAAAGTGGCTTTTCAAATGCTGCATGCCTGCGCACAGTGCTTTTCAGCTGTCCAGGCAGCACAGTTAATGTTTTTTACACATGCACACAAAACATAGGCATCAAACTGGTAGTAACACTGGATGAATCCCACCCTTGACACAAGGACAAGGGATACTCTGTAAGATAATAAAGTATAGACAGAACCAGTGGAGCCAGTCAAAGAATGCTTTAAAGATTACATTGGTGGGGAATCTTTGTCTCTGATTTTATACACTTCGTTTTATCGGCATAAAATGTATATAATACTCTGAGTCACTCTCACAGTGTCAGCCTCAAGATCTCTTCGGGTACCCCAACTACTATCCATCCCCTTTATCTCTCCCTTAGTTTCTCTACTGCTAGGCTTACTTCTTTCGGCTGTCATTAGCAACGGGGGGAGGGGTAATTCTGGAGGGGAAGAGAGCTGGAGGTGTTTTGCATTCCTTTACTGTGGGCAGAAGAAGGGGGGGGATTTCTTCTTTCCAACTTTCTATTTCCTTGCTAGCCTCTATCCTTTTTGAGCAGCTGCGAAGTCTTATCAAAATATGTCAAGGTCAACGGACAGAGGCCTCATCACCACCTGAAGATGCTCACATGATCATATTCAGAACTTTTAATTGGAAGAGACTTCTGGACTTCGGGGTGGGAACAATTCCATTTCTTTGTATGTGTGATCTGCTGCCAAATTCTCACTTTCAGAATTCCATTTGTAGCTTCCTTTTCATCTTCCAGTAAAAGAAGAACTTTGCTCTGAACCATGGAGTCCGAGTATTTCTTTCTTGGATTTTGAAAGGAGCACACATTGACATTATTCCGAAAGTCCCATCAGCCCACCCGGAGAAAACACCAATTTTTCTTCCGAGGGGGTTTTCACATCATGTCATCTCCAGCCAGCGAGGAGGATGAGCAGGGAGCTGTGGCGGGGCAGCCAATGCTGTTACCAGAGATGCCAGCCACCGATTTGTTAGCTGACCTTACACTGGAAGAAACTCCAGCTGAGATGCCCAGATGGTCGTTAGGAGTTGGATGGAGAGATCCGGAAGACCCCCACCTCCTGGAATCACTGTAAGTCAAAGTGGTGCGAGGGAACGGCTGTGGCAAGAGGGGGAGGAGATGGAATGCAGGCTGGATCAAGCCGGGAAAAGCTTTAAGGATGCTTCTGAGAAAACCGGCAGGGCTCCAACATATGAGGGGGAAGAGAGAGTGAGTTCAGCCTGGGGAAGTCGGGCTGCCACCACCCCCCTGGTCCAGCCCACGCCAGTGCAACCACCAGCCCCCGTCTGGGGAGCCCCAGCAGCGGGGGTAATGCCTAGAAGACGCCAGCTGCCCTCCTTAGATGTGAAGTTTGGAGGAAATCCCAAGGATTTGGGGTTTTTCCTGGTGCAGGTTGGAAGCTATATGGCAGAATATGAAAGGGAGTTCACCTCTGAAGCAGCCAAAGTAAGATGTGTTACCAGAACCCTGGAGGGGATGGCAGCTGACTGGGTGGTGACTCTGTATAATGATAACTCCCCCCAACTGCGAAGCCTTGATGTTTTCATGACTGCCTTGAGGAGGAGGTTTGAAGACCCTCTGGTGGAGAGAAGGGCCAGGATTAGAATGAAAACCATAACTCAAGGGGGAAGATCAGTTGCTGACTACACCCAAGAGTTTAGACAGCTGGCATATCGCATCCGAGGCTGGTCCCAGGAGGCTCTAATAGAAGCCTACAAAGATGGCCTAAATGAAGAGGTATACCACATGTGCATCTCCAGAAGGGATCCGCATGGCTTGCAGTTGCGGTACCTGCTAGTGGAAGAAGTAGAAATAGATCTAGCCCGAAGCAGACGCCGAGGAGGCCCTGCATGGAGCAACCTGCTCCCTCCCCGACTCCGAGAGATCCCTAAACCCCGAAGGGGAGGGGTGATGACAAGGGCCAAATCCACTGCCTGTTTTCATTGTGGGAAGGAAGGCCACCGAATTGCGGATTGTCGAGTCAAACCAGATCCAAAGAAGGGACGGGGCCCTGGAAAGAAGCCTGAATCCTCCCCAACCAGGCCTCGCGAAACTGGGCTAAAGATAGGGGAGGTTGTAGAAGTTGCTCCCCCAGCGGAAAAGGAGCTGGGACCTCCGACTCCTCCCGACGAGAGTGAAACCGACTCGGAAGACGACATCCCGGTAAGTCCTAACCGGGGTCCCCTTACCATCCCAATTAAGCTAAGGGTGCCCACATCGGGTACCGAGGGGGAGATGTTGGCCTTATTGGACTCGGGGTGCATGAGGTGCCTAATTAGTATGAAAGTAGTTAAAGGCATGGGCATTGGACTAAGAAATTTGAAAATGCCCATATCCTTTTGCCAATTGGATGGGTCTGAAGCGGGAGGTTGCCCTGCATGGTTCATAATGGAGCCCTTAGAGATGACCATGGGAACTCACAGCGAGACCTTGTGTTTTATTGTGGCTCCCGGGATGGAACAGTCCCTAATCTTGGGGTTGCCCTGGCTTCGGAAATGGAATCCCCAAGTGAACTGGAGAAAGGGGTGGATACGGATTCGTACTGACCAACCTCCGGAAGGGGAGGAGCAACCCCCTGGAACCGGGAGAATCCCCATCCGAAGCCCCAAACCCCTGCTGAGACAGCTTCCACAGGGGCCGAGCGCATAGAAGGGGAGGAGAAAATCCCGAAAGAGTACTGGGACCTAAAAGAGGTTTTTAGCGAAGAGGCCTCCGATGAGCTCCCTCCCCATCGGTCAACCGACTGTAGCATCGAATTTCTACCGGGAGTGATGCTACCGAAACCAAAGATGTATTCGATGACCCCAAGGGAGTTAGAGGAATTGAGATCGTTTATCGACAAGAACTTGAAACGAGGGTTCATCCAACCTGCCAGACCTCGAGTGGCGGCCCCTGTGATGTTCCGCGAGAAGAAGGATGGCTCCAAGCGCTTGGTGGTGGACTATCGAAATTTGAACGCGGTGTCCGTGGAGAATGTGTACCCCCTTCCTCTAATGAAGGACATGTTAGCTCACCTGGCCAAGGGAAAGATCTTCATGAAACTGGACTTGAGGGAGGCTTATTACCGAATCTGAATTAAAGAGGGAGACGAGTGGAAAACTGCATTCAACTGCCCGATGGGTTGCTTCCAGTTCAATGTTCTCCCGTTTGGCCTACAGGGGGCACCAGCTGTTTTCATGCAATTGATCAACCAGGTGCTTCACGAACATTTATACAAGGGGGTTTTGGTCTACCTGGACGATATCCTTATCTACTCGGAGACCAGAGACCAATATGTGAAACTGGTACGGTCCGTGCTGCACAAACTGTGCGCTGCCAAATTGTACGCCAAATTGTCCAAATGTGAGTTCCATCAAGAAAAGATTGACTACCTGGGATATCGTATCTCACCCGAGGGTCTCGAGATGGACCCAGAGAAGGTACGAGCCGTATTAGAGTGGGCCCCACCGAGAACCCAAAAACAACTTCAAAGTTTCCTTGGATTTGCCAACTTTTACCGGCAATTCATCCCATGCTTTGCTAAAATAGCCATGCCTATCAGCAACCTCCTAAAAACGAAGGGAGAAGCGAAGCCAAAGCCCAGTCAGCCGTTGAATTGGTCTATGGAGTGCCAAGCCACTTTTGAGAAGCTAAAAAGACTATTCACTGCAGAACCAGTGCTAAAGCATCCGGACATGGATGTCCCCTTCGTGATCCAAGCTGATGCGAGTGATGTGGTGGTAGGAGCAGTCTTACTTCAGTTAAACAAGAAGGGGACACTACAACCGTGTGCCTACACCTCCCGTAAATTAACTGACACTGAACGTAGATGGGCTGTCTGGGAGAAAGAAGTTTTTGCAGTCTGCTGGGCTCTAATGACCTGGAGGCATTTTCTGGAAGGCGCGAAGTACCCATTTGAGGTTTGGACTGATCATAAAAATCTGGAGGCCTTAAAAACGCCTCGGAAATTATCTCCTAAGCAAGTTAGGTGGGCCCAGTACTTCAAACGATTCAATTTCTTTCTGAAATACATCCCAGGAGGAAAGAATTTTATGGAGGATGCTTTATCTAGGATGCCACAATACAACAGTGTTCGAAAAGAAGTGATAAGTCCGATTGTGCCCACCACACAGCTGGCAGCACCAGTGGTCACCAGAGCGCAAAAGAAGAAACAAGAGGCAGATCTGTCCAATGATTTGATCGAACGATTTAAAGAAGCTTTGAAAACAGATGAATGGTTCCAGGCAAATGCAAATAACTGCACCGTTAGAGATGGGTTAGCCTGGATGGGAACGAAGCTGTATGTACCAAAAACATTGAGGAGCCAAGTATTACAACAAACTCATGATTCCAAGGCAGCGGGTCACTTTGGTTTCGTGAAGACCTTACACCTGGTGAAACGGCAGTTCTGGTGGCCCTCCTTGAAAAAAGACATTGAAACTTATGTAGCAAGCTGCCCAGTTTGTGCCTCAGCTAAGAGACCTCCTGGCAAGCCGCCAGGTCTGTTACAGAATGTGGCCAGACCAACTGCCCCTTGGAAAGAAATCTCTATGGACTTTATAGTAGATTTACCTGAGAGTGCTGGGCACACGGTCATCTGGGTGGTGACCGACTTGTTTTCCAAACAGGCACATTTCATACCTTGCTCCAAGATTCCCTCGGCGAAGTCGTTAGCCAAACTGTTCATTATACACGTCTACAGACTGCATGGTGTTCCTGAACGTGTAATATCAGATCGAGGGGTTCAATTTACCTCGAACTTCTGGAGGGAATTTTTGAAGTTAATAGGCTCCACCCAAGGTTTAAGCTCCGCCCACCACCCCCAAACTAATGGGGCCTGTGAGAGGACTAACGGGGTGTTAGAGCAATATCTCCGGTGTTACATAAATTATCAGCAAGACAACTGGGTGGATCTGCTACCTTTTGCAGAAGTGGCGTATAAGAACTCCGTTCACAGCAGTACTGGTTTTACCCCTTTCAAAGTGGCCATGGGACAAGATTTTGTACCCATACCTGAACTCCCTCGCAAGAAACCCAATATCCAGTCATTGGATGACTGGATATCTCAACTACAACTCAATTGGCCAGTCGCTCGTAAAGCTCTGGACGAAGCACATCAATCCCATAAGAAGTTTGCGGACAAGAAGAGAGCCCCACAAAAGTCGTATCAAGTAGGCGACAAAGTATTCCTCTCAACCAAGTATCTGCAGACCACTCAGAAATCAAAGAAGTTAGGTCCTAAGTATGTGGGGCCTTTCCCTATTGAGCGAATTGTGAATCCTGTGACGGTTCAATTGACTCTACCAAAAACTCTTCATCGCATTCATCCTGTTTTCCATGTTAGCCTGCTAAAACCCGAACATACCTGTACATTGAGACAGACCCAGACTGATCCCCCCGTCCCATTGTTGATTGAGGGTGAACAACATTTTGAGATTAAAGAGATTTTAGACTCTCGGAAATGGAGGGGTCGTCTACAATATCTTGTAGCCTGGAAACATTTTCCCCCCTCTCATGCTGAGTGGGTGAACGAAAAAGACGTTAGGGCTCCAGACCTGCTAAAGAAATTTTATACTAAGTATCCTGATAAACCATAAGAATGTATGCAATGCTTAACATATCTTTTTATTCTCTCTTACAGGGACTAATGCCCTTTTTCTAGGGGGGTCCGAATGTCAGCCTCAAGATCTCTTCGGGTACCCCAACTACTATCCATCCCCTTTATCTCTCCCTTAGTTTCTCTACTGCTAGGCTTACTTCTTTCGGCTGTCATTAGCAACGGGGGAGGGGTAATTCTGGAGGAAGAGAGCTGGAGGTGTTTTGCATTCCTTTACTGTGGGCAGAAGAAGGGGGGTTCTTCTTTCCAACTTTCTATTTCCTTGCTAGCCTCTATCCTTTTTGCGCAGCTGCGAAGTCTTATCAAAATATGTCAAGGTCAACGGACAGAGGCCTCATCACCACCTGAAGATGCTCACATGATCATATTCAGAACTTTTAATTGGAAGAGACTTCTGGACTTCGGGGTGGGAACAATTCCATTTCTTTGTATGTGTGATCTGCGCGCCAAATTCTCACTTTCGGAATTCCATTTGTAGCTTCCTTTTCATCTTCCAGTAAAAGAAGAACTTTGCTCTGAACCATGGAGTCCGAGTATTTCTTTCTTGGATTTTGAAAGGAGCACACATTGACACACAGAGTGTGCCTATTTTTACCTGCATTTTGTCTGTAGGTATTGGATATAGTTTTGTCTCCTGGACTTTTTGCTTTGGCCAAAGAATTAAAAAACTGTTATTTTTGCAAGCCTTGTCTTGAGTCTTACTCTCTTTGGCATCTCATTGGCTCGAGGAAACTTCTGGGACCTTACAATATGTTTTAGCCTCCAGCCTCCTAATCATCCTTGTTGCTCTTCTCTATACTCTTTTCAGTCTCCACATCTTTTTTATATTGTGGTGACCAAAACTGGATGCAGTATTTCAAGTGTGGTTTTACAAGGCTTTCTAAAGTTATACTAATACTTCACATGATCTTGATAGGATTGAATACATAGCATCATGATTTACACCTTCACCCAATTTCTTTTGGATTTTTATAGATATTTAATAAAAAGGCATTATGACATGGAGGTTTTAAATTTGCTGAGATGAAAGCATGTGCTGGAATGAGGAACTATTTCCATTCATTGTCACAAATCAACAGGAAGAACCTGGATGAAAGAACAACAGCTGTTGATTTCTAAAACCAACAGGGTCATCTACGTAACTGCCTATATCTGGGCATTCACCAGCCCATTTGGCTTTCCACTGTGTGTTGATGTCAAAGTTGTTAGACAGCTATTGAGGGAGATGTAATTTTGTTGTATTCCTTCAGTAAGGTTTCCTGCCTTCATAGAACTGGTGGTGCAATGTGGCTCAGAAAATTGCCATGTATTTAGAGAGCCAGTGTCAGCCTTCAGGATTTCCTTCCTTTTCTTTTTATCTTTCAGCTGTCATAAATAACAGGGGGAGGCGGGGGAACAGAGTTATGGGAAGCAAGCTGTGTTTTCTGTAAAACACAGAAAAGAATTGTATAAGTTGGGGGGAAGTTTCTTGCTTATGTTTCTTTCCTATGCTATGCTCAAGTGCTGCTTTATATCAAAATATGTCAATGGACAGAGGCATCATTACCGCCTGGAGATGCCCACATGATGTTATATACAACTTTTTTTGAAACAAACTTTATTGATTATAGAACTAAAATATCAAACAAACACATACACAACACACAGAAAAAAAGAGAAAAAGGAAAAAAGAAAATGATTAAAAACTAACAATTCTACTACTGACAGTCTATGGTTTCTTGTTTGTTATCAATATTGGTGATATATTTACAAATACATCTTATTGCGAATATATTACTACCTCTTTTACAATTTACATTGTTTACTAATATATTTTCTATTTTTGTTCTATCCAGTCATACCAGCATTCCCAGCTTCTATAATATTCTGATGTTTCTTTTTCCTTAAATGCTAAGGTTAGCTTATCCATCTCTGCATAGATTGTTATCTTCTGAATAACCATTTTCTCTGTTGGAATATCTGCTTGTTTCCAACACTGTGCAAAGGTTATTCTGGTTGCAGTAAGAATGTGCAGTATTATATATTTGACTTTTTAAGAAATGTGTCTATTAAATATCCCCAATAAGAAGAATTCTGGTTTTAATTTAATTTGCTCCACCATTATTTCCTCTAACCATTTTTTAATTCTATGCCAGTATCTTTGGGCTTCAGTGCAGGACCACCACATGTGAAAGAATGTTCTGTGTTTCTTTTTACATTTCCAGCAATTCAGATTCATGTTAGGAGACATTTTTGTTATTCTCAAGGGTGAAAGATTCCATCTATAAAACATTTTATAGGCATTTTCTTTATATGTTGCTGATTTTGTAGTTTTATTATTCCTTGTCCAGACCTTTTCCCATTCTAATAATGTAATGCTACATCCTATGTTTCTGGCTCCTGTTGCAGCAGATCCTGTTTCCAAATCAGGACACAAGACCACGAAGGATAGGAGAATACAGGTTTATTTGTGCAAATGGTCCAGAGCATTAGCATGGCAAATTCTGAACCCCCCAGCTCTTCCTGATGTGTCATTTTTATACATCTCACAGCTTCAGCCTAACCCAGGGCGTTTCTCTTATCAAGCTATACCATATCATATATGCTATAGAAAGGAGAAGTAAGTCTTCTTAGTCATTCATGTTTATCTTACACCATCCGTTATTTTCCATACCAACTCTTGTTTACAGGAACATATTAAGTTCAGTACATTTGTTTTTTTTTTTTTTTACAGTATCATAGGTTACAGGATCATATTAAGCAACTTCTAATACATGCGATATAAGCTACAAAGCTTCTGCTAATTATGAAAACTCTTTTCTGGTAATTTTCCACTTTGCTTCATTCCCCCCTTTGAAACTACACTGAAATCCTTAGATTATTGTGGAGTTTCATAAATATCTTCCATTGTGTTTAATTTTTCATATTCCCACAAAAACATAGCCCTGTCTGCAGCCTTCTTTTCTACTAACATAGGAAGACTGTTAGAGATTGTTCGCACAAAGGTGGGCAGAATACATGGCAGTATGACACATCCTGCTGCTATCATCCCAATAAGTACAACTATGGCTTGGAGGCCGGGTAATCTAGGGAACCAAGATCCAAATATCTGACCAAAGTCAAACCCATTCCATGTTTGAACAGGTACATGCACAATGTTTTCTATGCGTGTATCACTTAGTTCAATGATTTCACCAATACCGTCGAATTCCAGACAGCAATTTGTAAAGTTGAATTTTGCACACACTCCGCCTTCAGTGGCTAAGAGGAAATCTAGGGCCAGATGTTTTTGGTATATTGCATCTCTAAACTTTTTCTGTTGGAGTGCTATTGTGCATAGAGATTGAGCTGTTTCATTTGCAATCAATTCTACTACTGCCTGTAATCGGATAATGCGATTTAACATATATATTGGGGTGCAATAGCCATAACTGCCATCAGCAGCCCATGTAGCGGGGTAATAATATTGGATGATCCATTGGGTGGCCACTTATCATCACTCCAATCCCCTATTTTGTAATCCACCTTTAGTTTTCTACTTTGCCACCATTGGTCAGTGTTTACTATTGGGGGCTGATTAAGAGGTAACATAAAGAATGCAGGGTTAATAATACCTAAAGTACATGCTCCCTTCCATTTCAAGGGCAGAGTACTGTAAGCTATAATGCCACAAATCCAGTCTACACCAGGAGGTGCTTCAGTAATGTTCTCCAGGGAATAATTGGACCAGAATTGGTTTGTATTATTTGGCCAGTAATTCCAAGAGTTGGAGGTTTGATTCCATTCTTGTGTTTGTAGACAATCTGTTTGTCCTATTGATGGTCCCTCCCCCTGTGAGTTTACTAAACACCAGTGGGCCACTATGGGAGTATCTAATTCCCACCTGGTCTGAGGCTGATGCCTGGGCATTGCCGTTAAATTATAGTCGACTGGGTAGTTCCATTCCTGGGCTATCCATAGCCATTGACCCCCATTTTAGTACCCCCACATACGTAGCAGCTAGTAACATTTAAAGTATGTGCTATGGTAGAGGCCAATTCTAGAAATAGATTGCGAACCTGATGGGATGGTTGAAACTCGATATCAATTTCCTTCCAAAAATTAGAGAAATATGTAGCATAGTTTTTAGTAGGATGATATCTGGTTTCCAGAGACAGGTGTTTGATACCTCCCGGATCAGTGCCTCATGCCCACAACCTAATTCCCATTGTTTGCCCATACCTGTTAATCCATTGTTGGGGGTTAGGTATAGTGAGGTTGACATTATTACATTGATATGGCATACAATTTGTGTGTGCAGCAGGTACCCTTGTTATTTGGAGGTAACTTCCTTTGCCCTTATTTGAATTGTAAGTGGCCCATACAATGCAATCCCAGTATGGACATAACCTCTCATCCATGTTTCTACAGTCCCCTTTTCCATGAGCTCCTGGGTATATGTACAGGCAAATATAAACATCAGATTGAGTATATGTTCTGTGCCATGACAAGGACCCACAGTTAGTGGGCCACTGGGCCACTTTGCAGACATCAAAAGAAATGGTAGCTGGGCTAGTGGTTGACAATATCTGCGTCTGGAAAATAATTGGGCCACTACTCGAACCTTGACTTCTAGCTACCAACCATGTCTGTGCTGGATTAGTCTTGGGGTCGTAACATTCATTCTTCTGGGTATAGATAGAGTAACAGGTTCCTTAATAGCAACAAGGAGTTGCTTTTTCCGAACACCTGTAATGGGTATGATACACCAAAGTTGTAGTAATTGTCCTCCCTTTCATCACAGATTTAATACATACCGTGCAATTGTTGGGGCATAAGGGAGCTGGGGGAGTTTTGGTAGTTTGAGCAGTTGACCTTTTAGCTTGCCCTTCACTTTTTATGTGAAAGGTAGGCAGGAGATTATCTTTATAGCATAAAACTCCTTCCGTCCCAATGCACATTTTATATGTCTTTGGTTGCCTTTTACCATATGCACAGGAGGGTAAATGGAAATGAGTACATGATTCTGGCTTCCCAATCTTGGCATGTAGAACCCCTTCAGTAGTTAGGCATTGAGTACATATAGATAGTCCTGTAAATGTTTGTCCCTTAAGTGGACTTTCTTTATCTGTTGTACTTTGGCGTACGCGGACGTGTCTAATGGGTACCCATGGAGTACACAGAAAATGACACCTTATGGTGTTGTTGTACATGCACTGCCAATATCTAGTTCCCTCGTGCTGACACTGAGGGAGGTTAGTGGTGGAACAGTTAGGAAACCTGGCTACACTATAAGTAAAATGTCTTCCTGTGGGTAGTACCATAAAACACATGTCACACGGCCTGATTTCCCTTTCCTTATCCTGACCCTCCTCCATGTCTTGGGGTTCCTCCTGGTCAGTTGGGTCTGGTGAATACCACTCATCAACTGCATCCTTATCAAGGGGTATTTCTTTGTTTGTATTACCGTTCCTAGCCATTAGCATCTCATATAAGTACATGGAGTTAAGGGCAACACTTATTAGTAACAGGATGGTTACAATCCAGATAGAGGGCATAAGGCCTCTGCGGATGCATGCAGTCTCCCGCATCCTTTGGTTAGCCTCCATATTACAATGGGGTATGTCTCCCACTACCACCAATTCCCCCCTTTCTAAAGAATTCCAATCCTTAGGTATGCTTGACTTGCGATCTAAGTTTCCAGGGGAGACCCATGTGTCAGGTATTAGCTTCCAGGGTAACACCTGCAGTGGTCTGTTTCTCTTCATCTCCCATTCGTAGAGGGACAGCTTCCGGAATATCACCAGAAGGGGAGATATCCCGTGTAGTCCTTCGGAGAATTAACTTTAGTGGATGAGTTGGGTGGGATTCTACTTTCCACTGGGTAGGTGCAGCCAACTTAAATCAGGACCAATGAATCCACATAACAACAGTATATGGCCCTTTCCATTTTGGGCTCAATACTTCCCTTTTCCAATCTTTAACCCAGACCTCTTGTCCTGGATGTATATTATGTGGAGAGGTTACTAAAACATGGGGTTTACAGGTTAACACATATTGTTGTAATCTTTGGACTATTGTATTAAGAGTTTGTAATTGTTGCATTCTAACTGTATCAGAAATCTGTACAGTATTTTGAATATTTAGATGAAGTAGATTGGGGACCCGACCATATAATAACTCAAATGGTGAAAGTGAGACACCTTTCTGAGGAGCACACCTGACGGCAACCAGAGCCAAGCTCAAAGCATCTGACCATTTAAGATGACATATTTTGGACAATTTTTCCTTAATAGTTCTATTAGTTCTTTCAACCCTGCCTCCAGAGGGGGCATGGAAGCTATAATGAAGCTTCCAAATGATACCCAATATTTTAGCAGGTTGCTGAGTGGCCTTGTGGATAAACTCAGGACCATTATATGATGAAATTCTAGACGGTAGGCCATATCTAGGGATTATGATGTGGAGCAGTACCCTGGCAACTTCAGTAGCCTTCTTTGTATGTGTAGGGATATACTCAGGCCATCCCGTGTAGGTGCATACAATGACTAGTAGTGCATTGTAGTGGCCAGAGTGGGGCATGTCTGTGAAGTCAATCATCAGAGAATCAAACGGGTAACTTCCCCTTGGTTGATGGCCTAGTGGTGGTTGGGGCCCTTGTCTAGGGTTATTTGCTGCACAAATTTCACACCTAGCACAGACATTTGCTGCAATGCTGTGTATTTTGTTAATATAAACTTCCCTTTGCAAAGCCTTTGTTAAAGAAGTTTTTCCTAGGTGCAGCTTCTTGTGTACTTGCTGTACTATGTCCCAAGCCATATGCCCTGGCACAAAAACCTGGTTGTCTGGTAGGATCCACCAGCCTCCTTTTAGTTGAGACTCAAGTGCTTCAATTTGATTCATGTCTTCCTGGGAGTAATGTGGTTGGTGGTGGTTGTGTGGTGTCCATACAGTAAGACTTGTATTGTTGGAGCCCTTTGAGCTGCCTCTCATGCCATTCTATGTGCTTTATCATTGCCTTTTTGTATATCAGAGGCCACTTTTTGATGTCCTCAGCAGTGTATGACTGCAACCTTCTGTGGGGCCCATATACTTTCTAGGAGGAGGAGTATTTGGGGGGCATACTTAATATCCTTGCCTCCTGCAGTGATAAGTCCTCTTTCCTTATATAAGGCACCATGGACTTGAACCATGAGGAAAGCATATTTAGAGTCTGTATATATATTGACACATTTGCCTTTTGCCAGTTCCAAAGCTCTAGTTAATGCATGCAATTCAGCTAACTGTGCACTCGTGCTGAAGGGAGGCGTTCTGCTTCCCAAACATCATTCAAAGAAACCACTGCATACCCTGCCCATCTAGTTCCTTCCTGTATGAAGCTGGTACCGTCCCTATATAGGGTGTAATCCGGAGAAGGAAGGGTGGAGAAGGAAGCCATGTCAGGGTGGCTGGCATATGTTTCCTCTATTGTTTGGATACAATCATGAATGGCTTCTAAGTTTGGTTCAGGCAACAATGTAGCAGGATTTAATGCAGTGGATTGTGCAATATTAATCATAGGGTTATGAGTGATTAAGCCTTGATACTTCAGCATTCGGGGGTTGGTTAGCCACAAATGACCCTTCGTTTCCAGAACTGCTTTAAGGGCATGGGGAATATAAAAGGCAAGCTCTTGTCCAAAAGTCAAATTATTTGCTTCCTGAGTTAAGATAGCAGTTTCAGCCACAGCCTTAAGGCAAGCAGGCCATCCTTTTGCAAGGTTATCCAGTTGTTTAGAGAGATAAGCTACAGGGTGATGCCATGTTCCCATTTTCTGGGTGAGGACACCCACTGCGACATTCTGTTTAGTATCTACAAATAATTGAAATGGTTTATCCAAGTCCGGGAGGCCTAAACTGGGGGCTTGCAACAGTGCTTGCTTGAGCAATCGGAAACTAGTGGCTTCTTGTTTTCCCCACTGTAATGGCTCCTTATCCTGTCCTTTGGTTGCTTCATACAAGGGCTTGGCAATTAGGCTGAAATTAGGGATCCAGATACGACAAAAACCTGCAGCTCCCCAAAACCCTCTCAAGTCCCTCCTGTTGTTAGGTGTCGGGAGCTGACATATAGCCTCTTTCCATTCATGACCTAAGGTACGTTTTCCTTGTTCTATATCATAGCCCAAATATCGGACCTTTTCTAAAACCAACTGTGTTTTTTTCTTAGAGGCCTTATATCCCAGGTCTTGCAATAGGAGTAGCAACTCATGTGTCTTTTTGGACCGGCCGGAAACGAAGATATCGGCTGCAGTCGAGGAGCTCGATTGCAAGGCGTATCGTCACGGCGCCAGCTCCTCCCAACTTCCGGGTAGGTGAGTTTTTAACCCGCTGGGGCAACCTGGTCCATGTATACTGTTGTTTCCGGCCAGTTAAAGGGCTTTCTCACTCAAATGCAAATAAGTGTTGACTGCTTTCATGTATAGGTATTGTAAAGGAAGCATCTTTTAAGTCTATGACTGAGAACCACCTGGCAGTCTGGGGGATCAAGCCTAAAATGACATATGGATTTGGGACCACCAGATGGATGGTTACAGTGGCCAAATTTATGACCCCGAGGTCTTGAACTGGCCTAAACCTACCGTCCTCCTTTGGGATGGGCAGTCTTGGGGTATTCCATTTGGATTCGGTGGGCACCAGAATATGGTGTCTCAAGTATAGATCGATAACTTCCTGAATTGCTTGAACGATATGCCTGGAGTATGCCCGTTGTCAGATTCTGATAGGTGCTTTCATTGGTAGCTCTTCCACTATGATGGGAGGGTGGTGACTGGCAAAGCCTGGGGGGTTATCCTCAGCCCACAACTGTGGAACATTGAATTGCTTCCATTCATCCTCATCTCTCCATCCCTTGTCCCTGGGCACCATGAGCCTCCATTTTTCTTCTCCGGGCATGGTTACCTTCCCATATCCCAGTGTCATTGTCCCATTCTCTTCAAAGGAGATCTGAGCTTGAAGTTTGCACAACAAATCCCTCCCCAGGAGTGGGATATGACAATTTGGCATATACACAAATTGATTTGTTATGGTCTGTCCTTTAGTTGTGCAAATGAGGGGCTCCAAAAAGGGACGCTGTAAAATGCTTTCTGTTGCCCCCTGAATATTAATAGTGTGGGGGGAGGCCTGTGTTAGGGGCTGGGTTAAGACTGACCTTGTGGCTCCAGTATCTACCAAGAAGGTAATAGGTTTGCCTCCTACATTTAGCCAGACCATAGGTTCTGGGAGGCAATCTGAACCCGGTCGGTTTCAGTCCCATCCTTCTACCTCTGCAAAGACTATGAGAGGGGTTCTTTCAAATCCTTTCCTGTAGCCTTGCCCTCTCTGGCTTCCTCTCAGGGGTCCTTGGAGGCTTCCTCAGAAATTCCCTCTTCTTCCATCTAGCCTCTCTTCTTTGTTCCTTTCTGGAGACTCACCTTTCCAGTGTCCCTCCTTTTAACAAATAGCACACTGGTTATGTCCTAACCCAATTATGTTGCCCCTTGCTCGGCTGCTTCCTCTATCTTTTGGGGTCCACATCATAGCTGCTGCCATCAATTCAGCTTTTCTTTGCATCTTTTGATCCTTCTTCTTCTCTTCCTCCTTCTCCCTGTTTACAAAAACTTTCCGTGCCACCTCCATCAGCTCACTCATGGGCTTACCCGGTGCTCCCTTTAGCCTTTGCAATTTACGGTGTTTAACTGTGGCACTCTGTGAGATAAATGCCATTGTCAACATTTGGGCATTTGCCGGATCAGTGGGATCTATGTGGGTGTACATTTGGTAAGCATCAGTAAGGCGAGCATAAAATGCTTCAGGCCTTTCTTTTTCTTTTTTTTTAAGATTTATATCAGTATCACTTTAATCAGCCGCTTAGAACAATTTTTTTTTAACAGAAGTCACAATTCATACAAGCATTTTGATAGGTTTTATGATTAATAAACGAAAACAGATGTATTTAGTTTTAAAAATGACTTCAGAGAGTCAAGAAAAGATGATGAATAAATCTGTTTTTTTTTTATATACAAGTTTTATTGATTTTATAAACAAACAAAACAAAACATCATTAAACATTAAAAACATAAAACCTCTTTCCATTGTAAATCTTTACAAGGCAGGTAACACATTGCTTTATATCACATACTTATAATTTATCCCATTTCCATATAAACACGTAAATTCCTTTACCAAATTCCACATTGTTTCTCTTTAATCATTATTCAATCATATTTCCTTTCTAATTTATCTGCTATTCAATCATCACATTTATATTTTCCTCTGGCTTGTTTATAATTATTCTCATCTAGTCTTCCTCCGAGATTTTATTATTTAATTCTTAATTGAACACACACACATAAGACATAAACATAAAAACATAAAACTTTCTTTTAGAAAGTAACTTGGCCCCAGATTACCTCTTTTTGTATGGACTTCAATTGAATTCATGCTCTTCTTATATACCATTACCTATCTTGTTTGCCATTCTATATCTATTATATAACTCCTCTCCACTTTTGCCTCATCTTAATTCTGCTTTATATATTTAATCTTGCTTTAAAGAAAAATATTTTTATATCGTTTGTCCATTTCTCTATTTACATCTGTCTCATTTCCAGTATAAAAAAGAATAGTTTCCCCTGGAATCACTAATCAGAGTATGATGCCTTTCTATCATTCCCCTAAATTAAAATTTAAAATAACACCTAAATCCCAATCAGATTCTGCTTAGTACATTCTACTATTTCAGAAACCAATACTACAATAATAAATCCATAACAGTCAACACATTAATCCATTAAACTCTATATTTAAACTAATATTTTAAACATTCCCTTTAGTATTTTATTAAAACTTAATATCATTCATTATTAAACATTTTAAAGTTATACCTTAATATTTTAGTCTTTTATTAGATCTTAAAAATCAGAACGATTATCTACTTATAATACAAATACCACTATTACAATACTCATGTGTACTTTGCAGAATCCCCCCCTTTTTTTTAAAAAAAAAACATACATTACCCATTATCCCTAAAAAAAAATTTTCTTTTCTCCATCTTGTTTTATACCTTTGTAACTTTTTTCCCCCTTTTCCCTTTCCTTCTTAGCCCGCCTAAACTTTTTACCCCCTCCTCTCCAAACCTCTGCCTTCTTGGTTTCCCCTTTCTGTTGCATTCCTCTTTCCTTTTGCTTTCTAGCATTCTGTTGTTTTTGCATCTTCTTTTTCTCTTTCATAAATATTTTTTATTTCTTAAGTCCTTCCTTTTCGCTCCTCTCTTTCTCCTTTCTTTCTTAGTCACACCATTTAGTTCATTAAAAATGGCTTCTTCTTCCTCGGCTTCTTCCAGCTGTTGTTTAATTTGCTGACACATAGCAAGCGCCATATCTAGGAAACAAAGGGCTTCTCCCATAACATCTTTGCCTTCTTTCCTTATTTTTAAATATTGTTTTTTTTTTTTAGTTCATCAAGAGATAGAGCCATTTTGGAGATGGGAGGAGCTTGCGCCGTGGCGATACGGTTTGCAATCGAGCTCCTCGACAGCAGCCGATATCTCCGCCACTGGCCGGTCCAACGGACCTCACGCTGTCCCGAGGGACAGCCATCGCGAAGAGCATATCCTGAGGATTCCGGGGATACCGCAAAATCCCTGGAGAGCCCGGGTGAAGCTCTTCTTGCCAGCGGCGGAGAGGCAGCCCCCATGCTGCTGAGGCCGGGCGACTCAGACGGAAAGAGTTTGAGAAAGAGTTTGTCGGTTGGGTGAGAACTTCTTTTTTTATTTAATTTTTGAATTTGGAAAGTTTACTCTAATTATCTGAAGAAACCTGTGTGATTTTTGTTTTGTTTTTTGACAAAATTGATTTAGCGGCGTTTTTTTTTTAGGGAAACGTCAAAGAGAGAATCCATTTTTTTTCTTTTCTTTGCTTCCGGACTCTATTGTTACTTATTGGATAACTGGACTGTTTTCTTTTTCTATATATTCATATGTTTTATTCTTCTTCTGGACTTTTTTTTTTTTTTTTTTTCTGGGCTAGAGGCTTCTCTTGATTTTGTTTGATTTTTCGGTTTTTGTTTTGTGTATTGCAAGCTTCGGCTTTCCCTTAAGAGAGGAGGGGGGAAAGTGAGAACTATGATACTTTGTAACACTGCCACCTAGAGGCTCGGAAATATTTAAAAAAAAAATAGACTCTTCTTCTCAAGGACATCCCCTGATAAGATAGAGGAAAGCACTCTGTGGAATATTATTACAGGTGTCTTTCTGGATATACATGGCTCAGCTTTGAAGCTTGTGGGAAAGAGAAGGAGTTATAATTAGAGCCTTGGATAATTAAATAGAGTGCAGTGTTATTGTTTTTTTTTTGAGTTCTGCCAACCCTTCACTAACATCAAGGTCCTTACTTTTAAGCTTGATTTATTTGCAAAGGGAAGCCTCTGAATTTCTTTTTCTACTTATATTTTATTTTGATTTAACTGATTTTATTTTTCTTTTGCCTATTTGGATCCTGTTTCTCTTTTTTCCTTTTTTTTTTTTTTTAATGTACATTAGCGGACTATTTCTTTTTCCTTTTTTTAATTGAGGTTTTTTTTTTTTTTTTTTTTTCTGGCTGGACTAAGGTGTGGAATCTGAAGAAACTTATTTTTCTTGGTTTTTGTTTTGTTTTTTGTTTTTTCTCTTTTTCTTCTTCCCTTCTTCCTTTTTGGCTTTGTCTTGTTTATTATTATTATTGGGTTTTTATTTTTACTGTTACTTTTTTTATGGTTTTTTTTTTTTTATTGGACTAAGGTCGAGGAAGAATTTGAAGAATTTTTTTTTTTTTTTTCTTTTTTCTCTCACTTTTGGCTTTTTTATTGTTGGCCTTTTTACCTTGGATTATAATTTCATATTTTTTTCTTTTTTTTGTGGATTAAAATTTGAAAAAAACTTGAAGAGTTGGAACCACTTAAAATGAGTAAGAAATTTATATCTTCGGTGCCTCTATGTCTGCTTCTGCCTCCCCACCATCTGGACAGCGCTCAATTCAGACATTGTTAAAGCAAGATAAAGAGAAAGAAAAAGAACAAGAAAGAGTATCCTTCCAGATGATTATGCAAGGAATTCAAGATCTTAAGGTAAAAATGGATACTATTGAACAAAGAACAGGTAGGATGGAACAGATGATGGAAAAATATGAAGAGAGACTCCAAAATGTTGAAGAGGGAGGCAAACAAAGAGAGGAGAAAATTGAAATATCGACAATAGATTAACAGCGATTGAACAAGAAAAAAGTGAGATGTTGAAGTGGGAGTTGGATAGATCAGAATTTTATCTTAGATTCCAAAATATAGAAGAAGAAAAAGGACAAGATTTGGTTGCGATAATGGTAGGAATTCTGGCGGAGGCGCTCGAGATAACAGAAGAAGAAGATGATGGATGGAATTGATGAGATATATCGAGTTTTTACAAGATATGCGATGAGAAATAACCTACCCAGAGAAGTTCATATTAGATTTATTAAAAAATCTTTGAAGACACAAATATTGCAAGTAGCAAGAGAGAAGCCACTGAAATACAAAAGTAAAGAAATTTTGGTTTTAAAACAAATACCTAGAAGAGTGAGAGAGATGAGAAGAGAATACCGATTCCTGACTAAAAGGTTATTGGAAAAAGAGGTGTCTTACAGGTGGTTGATTCCAGAAGGATTGATGTTTACATGGCAGGAACAGAGACATAGAATTGATTCAATTGAGAAAGCAGAACTGTTTTGTGCAGAGGTTTTTGGAGGCAGAGAAGGAGGAGCAGGAAAGGAGGTCCCATCAATTGAATCCCAAGAGGAACAAATGGAGGTTGGAAAAGAAGAAGGTGCAGTAGGTGGACAAGTGGATATTAAGGATCAACGTGAGGCAAGACCCACGAGAGTGGTTAAATCTAAATATAAAACATAATTATGGAAGAAAAAAATTGATTACAATGAATATAAATGGACTGAATTCAGCTGCTAAGAGAAGGAAGATTTTCCATAAATTAATGAAATTAAGGTTCGACATAATTTGTTTACAAGAAGTTCATATTAAAAAGCAACATGAACAATTGTTATTACAACCAAAATTAGGGAAATTGTTTACCTCTTTGACACAATCCAAGAAAAGAGGGTGGTTTTATATATTAAAGAGGCCATTCCAGCAAAAATGATTTATACAGATGATGATGGGAGAATATTAATGGTAGAAATAATGGACAATAATAGAAAGATACTTTTGATTGCAATTTATGCAACCGAATGATAAGCAGGAAGAATTCTATAGAAAATTACATACTAAGACTGCCGAACTTGACTATGCTAATGTAATTATGATGGGAGACTTTAATGGAATTGTGGATAATAGACTTGACTATATTGCAACAACAGTAAAGCATAACAGGAAAACTCTTCCTAAATCCTTTTAAAATGATAGATGAATTAACTTTAAAAGACATATGGAGAGAAAGAAATGATAAATCTAAACAATTTACATTCTATTCAAATAGGCATCTATCATGGTCCAGACTGATATGATTTGATCTCAACAGATTTAATGTCTAGTATTCAAGAAGTAAATATTGGAAACAAGTACTTGGGCTGACCATAACCCATTGACAATTGAATGGAAGGGACAAAGGAAAAGATCGAGATGGACATTAAATAATTCTATTTTAAAGGATAAGGAATTTATACAATGGATGGAGAAAGAATTGGCCTTCTTCTTTAAAGAGAACAGAAAAGAAGACACCTCAATACAGAATGTTTGGGACGACAATGAAGGCCTATATTTAGAGGCTTGATAATAGACTATACAGAAAAAAGAACAACAGGAAAAGCCGAACTCTTAAAGCCTTGGATGATGAATATAAGGACTTGAAAAAGAATTACAGAAAATGCCACACAGAAAAGATGTTAAATGAAACTGGATATAACTAAACATAAAATGGATTTAATAGAGAAAGAAGAACTGGCACAGAAAATTAGGAATGCTAAACAGAATTATTTTGAGGATGCAAATAAGCCAGGTAGATGGCTAGCATACAAATTGAGAAAGGAGAAAGAGTCGAGGAAAATACCGCAGTTAATAGACGACCAAGGTAAAATTTGTTATGGCAGCAAAGAAAAAAAAAAGAGATTATTTATGATTTTTATAAGCATTTGTATAAGAAAGAAGACATTGATGAGGAGAAAGTTAAACAATACCTACAGAATGCAAATCTACCTAAGATACCAAAGAGATTGAAGAAATGCTAGAAAGTAATATAACAATGATGGAGTTAAGTCAAGCACTTAAGAAACAAAATAATGGAAAGGCACCAGGTCCAGACGGGTTTCCTGTAGAATTTTATAAAATCTTTCAAGAATCACTGTGTATTCCACTGTTAGAAGTTATGAATGAAGTTATGTTAAAAAGATGATACCTAAAACATGGTCAGAAAGCTTACATTATACTTATTCCAAAAGAGGAGGCGGACCTACTGCAAATCAAGAATTATAGACCGATTTCTTTACTAAATGCAGATTATAAAATTTTTGCTTCAATATTAGTAGAAAGACTTAAAAAGTACTTGAATAACTTTATCCACCCAGACCAAAATGGGTTTTTGCCAAAGCGACAAATCAGAGACAATATCAGAGTAATTCTGGACACCCTGGAATACTATGAGGCACATCCTGAAAAGCAAATGGCTTTGATATTTTTAGATGCTCAAAAGGCATTTGATAACGTGAATTGGAGATTTATGTTACTTTTAATGGAACAGATGGGCTTTGCTAGAAGATTTATTCAGGCAATAGAAGCAATTTATAATGAACAAACAGCTAAGGTAATGATGGAGGGAGAATTTACAGATCCTATTAATATAAGAAAAGGCACAAGACAAGGTTGCCCTCTTTCTCCCTTGATATTTGTATTGACTTTGGAAGTGTTGAATAGAAATATCAGAGAAGATAAAACTATAAAAGGAATGAAAATTAAAAAGGAAGAATTTAAGCTACAAGCCTTTGCAGATGACCTAGTCTTTATCTTGGAAGACCCTATAGAAACAGCCTCGAAACTGTTGGAAAAGATAGAGGTCTATGGGGAGGTGGCTGGTTTGAAAATAAATAGAGATAAAACAAAGATTTTGTCAAAGAATATGTTGCTGAAACAAAGGGAAGAGTTGGCAGAACTGTTAAAAATTCAAGTTACAAACAAGGTTAAGTATCTGGGGATATATTTGACATCAAGATGTAGTACATTGAAGGAGAATAATTATATTAAACTTAAACAACAGATAGCTCAAGATTTGAAAAATGGGAGAACTTATAATTGTCATTAATAGGAAGGATTTCAACAATCAAGATGAACATTTTACCCAGAGTCTTATTTTGTTTCAAACAATACCAATTAGGCTTGGAAAGAATATTTTGAGGATTTAAATAAAATTGTTTTGAAGTATATATGGCAAGGCAAGAAAGCAAGAATAAAGTTAAAGCTTTTACAGGATGCTAGATTTAGAGGAGGTTTGGACTGCCTAATTGGGAGTTGTACTACCAAGCTGCAAACTTGACGTGGGTTAAAGAATGGATAACATTAAGGAAAAACCAGATTGTTGACATTAGAAGGTCATGATTTGTTGTTGGGCTGGCATGCTTTTTTATGGTACAAGGAACTAAAACACAGGGGTATTTTAGAAGGCATTATATACGGAGTCTCTGTGGTTGAATTGGGAGAAGATAAAAAAACAGTGTTATTTGAAAATTCCAGTTTGGTTATCGACTGATAGAAGCGTTTTCTTATCCTATAATTTATAAAAGGAACAAACAGTTAACTATGGGGAATTATTAGATGAAAAGGGGTGAACTTAAATCGATGCAAAATTGGAAGAACAAGGTATACATGGATGAATTGGTTTTCACATTTGCAAATACATTCAAAAGTACTATGAGGATTCCAAAAGCAGAGGGATTTTATGATAAGCAAACTGACTTGGATAAGATTTTGATGGGTACTGATGAAAAGGTGATTAAAAAATTGTATGGTTATTTATTGCAAATTAAGCTTGAGGAAGAACAAGTTAAAGAAACTATGATTAGGCAATGGGGAGGAATTTTGGATATGGGATTGATTTAGAGAAATGGCAGAAATTATGGTGCTTAAATTATAAAATGAATGACAATGTCTACAGCCTATAAAGAAAACTTGTATAAGATGTTTTACAGGTGGCATTTTCCCCGACAAGGGATAGCAAGAATGTTCAGGAACAAATCCGAAAAAAATGCTGGAAATGTCATCAGAAACCTGGTTCATACTATCACATGTGGTGGACTTGTGAGGATGCTAGAAAATATTGGACTAAAATCCACATGTGGCTGGAAAAAATGACAAAGAAGCATATAGACTTGAAACCGGAGTTTTCTATTAGAATACTACAGATACTTATAAGTAAAGGAGTTGAAATATTTGATTGTAAATGTATTGACTGCTGCTAGGATTGTATTTGCAAAAATTGGAAAAATGAGAAAATTCCATTGCAAGAAGAAGTTGTAAAGAAAATTTTGGAATGTGCTGAGATGAGT